>NC_056745.1:375084948-375269948 GCF_019279795.1 Protopterus annectens
CCTGGGAATACAGGTTGATAGCAACCTCTCTTATAACCACCACATTACCACTGTGGACAGAAAGCCCTTCTATGTGGCACATCTCATAACTAAGGGTGTTGCATCCAGGAAGGAAAAGGTCAATGTCTCCTTCTATTCGCCCCTCATTATGCCAAACATCAAGTACAATGGCCTATTTGCCATGTACCTCACTAGAAACCTGCAACAAATGGGGAGGCTGCAAATGTACCTCACAAATCGGACCCTAAGCCTTAAACAACTGTACTATATGGACAGAGTCCAATACCTCCAAGTATTCTCAGTCACATCTTGGCTACTTACATGCAGTCTCTACTTGACTGACAAAGCCATGTCTGCCCAGCCTTGTTAGGAATGCCACAGCTAGTTAAATCCCAATCCATCTGCACCACATGCCACAGAGACCACAACCTCATTACCACAATCAACAGAACATGCTTGGGGACAGGTCCATAACCCAAAGAATGGCCACATTATGGAATATATGTCACATACATGTCAATCAGAGAACCTTACTGGCCCTCTTCAAGAGAAATCTGGATGAGTGGATGGGGAATTTAACTGTCACCATGGGGATCATTCAAGTGGCAATAGTCGATAGATGCATTGAGGACAAATGTCTAGTGGCATGATGCCAGGGTACTCCCATGGGCTAGAATTGTAATGGCTCCATGGCCATCAGCCTGGTACACTACTATGAACACATTAACCTATGAATCTCAGTACTGGCAAATGTGTTTGTGCATGACTAAGTATAAAAGTGTTTGTGAGCATATAAAGTTGTAGCTGAAAGTACTTTGATGTCCTTCTCACCCATTATACCCCCATTGCCATACTTTGCAAGGGCTGGTGATGTTATACACATTCAAGGTACCTTGTGACACTCTTCACCCTATAGGCTCCCTGGTGCTTGCAGAAACTGCATAACAATATAGTACTAAGAACTACATAGGTAGGTTTTCCAATCTGAGTCCTGGGAATGTGATTATGTGTGTGTGTGTGTGTGTGTGTGTGTGTGTGTGTGTGTGTGTGTGTGTGTGTGTGTGTGTGTGTGTGTGTGTGTGTGTGTGTGTGAAAGTGTTTGCATGTGTGTGTATTTGTAGGAGACAACATTTTGAGGCCTCACTCTCCCAGTACACTGCACATTGTCATACTTTACAATGGCTGGTGATGTTGCTCACCTTAGAAGAGCCATAGAACAGTCTTCACCCTACAAGTTCTGTTGTGCATGTGATAAATGTATATCATTGTAGTACCAATAACTAGATATGTATGGGTTCTAATCTCAGTCCTGTCAAATATGTGACTGTGTGTTTGACAGCAGTATGAGATAGGTATGTGTTCTAATCTCAATCCTGTCAGATGTGTGACTCTGTGTGTGACAACGGTATCCTGTGTTTGATTGAGTACTATATCCATGGGGGGGGTTTACATTTTTAGACCATGGTACTCAGTACATGTCCCAAGGTCCACTGTACAAGGACCGCTATCTCCATCAACTGTAGAGGTATCTGATGACACTATTCAGCCGAATAAGGGACGTGTTGTGTGTAGGAACTATGTAACAACATGGACTGACTGACAAGAGAGGCAGGGCTGCAAATCTCAGTTCTGGCAAATATGTGTATGACTGTATCTGGGTTTGTCATTGTGTATATTTCTGTAGGTTAGAGTATTTTGAGTCCATTATTACCCAGTACATCTACCATTGCCATACTTTACAAGGCCCGGTGATGTAGTTCTCCTTAGAGGAACCATGGAACGCACTTCACCCTACAAGCTCTGTGGCGCATGCACTAAACGCATAACAGTATAGAAGTAATAACTAGACAGGTAGGGGGTTTAATCTCAGTCCTGGCAAATCTGTGTGTGCAAGACCAGTATTCTGAGTGTGTTTGAGTGAGGACTATATCCATTGGATAGCCATGGTACTTCCAGCACACCTCCTATGTTCCACTCTACGAGGGCTGCTTTTTACATCAACTTTATAGGTATCTGTAGACACTCTGTAGACCTATAAGCCCCATGTTGTGTGCAACAGCTATGCAACAGTATGGAATGAATAGCTAGAGAGGCAGGGCTGCTAATCACAGTACTAGCATATTTGTGTGTGTGCATTGGTGTGTATAGCAGTGTTTGGGAGTGTGTAGACTTGTGCATGACAGTATTATGAATCCATTCACACCCAGTACACCTCTCACTGCCATACCTTACAAGGGCACGTGATGTAATTCACTTTACATGTACTGTGGAATACTCTCCATTCTATACTACATAAGCTGCAAATTACTACAGCACTCAACTTTCCTCACTTGTCTAGTGGAAAGCAGTTTTTAGTACTTAATAAATAAGCACTTATCCAGGCATGTCTAAGGGTCATCTCCCAGTGATTTCTCCTGTCTAACTGATGAATCTGGGCATCTTGGGGCAATGCAGCAATTGCCTCATGTACACAGACAACCCTCTCCTCCTACCACCCAACACTACAACCTGTGAGAGATGCACTTATATAGCCAAACTGGAAGCAAAGCTCTCTTCACTCAAGACTGGACTAGACAGTCAAGAGGAGAAGGTAAACACTTGCACCACACTACACTCATCACATAGTCCCTCAAAACCTACACCACCAAAACACACACAGAGAAACACAAAACACACACCTATATTAGCGGAGGCTCTCAATAAAACCCTGCCCAAGCATCACGGACATCCAAAGCATAAACGCAAGCAAACTCCACCCCCCAACACAACCCAAATGACACATAGCCCACAAACTCAGTGTGCCACTCAACCACAGCCCATAAGGCATAACAACGTACCCAACACTCTAGTCATAGGTGACTCTATAGTCAGGCACACTGATGTTCCACTCACTAGACTAAACAAGGAGTAAGTTACTGTCAGCTGCCTGTCAGGTGCCAGGATCCGCCACATAACACATGCACTCAGGTCACTCCACAATAACTACAAATATGACACTGTCATTGTCCATGTTGGTGTGAATGACCTGAGATGTACCTCACTGGACTACATGAAAAGAGACATGGAGGAGCTCTCCAATCTTGTATCCCAGGCAGGTATGACCCTAACCCTGAGTAGCATCCTGCCATCACCCAGAATGATACCACAGTACAAGGACAAAATGATTGACTTCAACAATTGGCTAAGCTTCTGGTGTCATTCTAAGGGGATCCAGTATTTGTCTGCCTGGGACGACATGATCGACAGTCCACAATGCTTTGCCAAAGATGGCCTGCACCTGTCACCCTTAGGATTCTGGATACTGGCTAAGGCTCTTGCCACCCCTATAGTGCCTTTTTAGGCAAGGTTCAAATGACAAATTCACCACCGTAACAGGTACAAGCAAGCAAAATCTGAGGGTAATGCTACTCAATGCTAGAAGTCTAAACCTCAAAATGCACTCACTCAAGGCACTCCTTAAAATGGAGAACATTGACATCTGTGCAGTGACAGAGACCTGGTTCAAAGCTCCAGAGAGCACCCCTGCATTACCAGGCTTCAATTCATACCACACCTTTCGGCCACCTAACCCAGAAAGAAGCACTAAAGGCGGAGGCGTGTCCATACTCATTAAGGATATCCACACCTCCAGGCTAGTTGCACAGCATAATGCATCTGAGATTATCCAAGTGCAACTAACTCTGGGCAAGACCGCAATCCAAATTCTAGCTTGCTACAGACCCCTAACCATGCCCCAGGATTCACACTCCTCATTTCTTGATACACTGAAAAGTATTAGGGTACAACCCAACACCCTAATAATGGGTGATTTCAACTACCCCACCATTAACTGGGAAAACTACTCATGTACCAACTCTTTTATTCAACATTTTCTAGAATTCATAAATTCCAATGCCTTGGATCAACTTATTCACACCCCCACCAGGGGCAGAAATATCCTAGACCTGGTCATTGCCAACATGGGAAACCGGTGTTCCACACCAGAGGTCAATTCCTCATTGGTCAGATCCGACCACAAGCTAATCAGCCTAGACATCCACATCACACCCCCACCTCCAATTAGGGAAACCATCGTAAAAAACTTCTCCAAAGCCAACTTCACACTTCTTAAGATAGAAGTGGCAAACTTCATGACACCCATGCAGACGGACAATAGAGGTATGACTGCCGAATCCTACACAAATGCACTTTATAAGCACTTACACAAGTGCATGGATCTTGCTATCCCTAATAGAACCAAGATGTTATCCTCCAAAAAAAGGAAGCCAATCTGGTGGTCCTCTACCATAAACAAACTCTACAACAGAAGAAATAAACTGTTGCAAAAAAGAGATCCCTCATAAAATCCAACAAAGCTAGTTACGAAAACAAAATTGCCACTGACTCTAAAGACAACCACAAAGCATTCTATAGCTTTGTCAAGAATCTAAATGGGAACACTCAGATCTGCTCTGAGTTACAGCACAATGGCACTAAATATACAGAACCAACTGATATTGCCAACATCCTAGCAGATAGGTTCAGTGCTAACTTTACCCCCCTCTCACCCCCTAGAGGGCCCATCTCTATACCAGAAGAATGCAAAGTTCCTATAATCACAGCTGCACAGGTAAAAAACACACTCTCCAAAGCCAAAAACACAGCATCCATGGGACCTGACAATATCCCAGGCTGCATTCTACACGAACTATGGAATGAACTGGCACCCTACCTAAGTACCATGTTCAATCATAGCCTCACCTCAGGCTTTGTACCCACTGAATGGTGCACCACAATGGTTATCCCACTACACAAAGGTGAAGCCACGACGGACCCCTGGAACTACCGCCCCATTAGCCTGACAAGCCTGGTTTGCAAGGCCATGGAACATATCATGGTGGAACTCATAAACAAAGACATTGGTAATCTCCAAACTCTGGACCCTACCCAGTTTGGATTTGTAAAAGGCAGATCATGTCTCCTAAACCTGATTGACTTCTTTGAAGCAGTCACTAAAGCCATAGATGAGGGTAAAATGTTTCACACAGCTTATCTAGATCTCGCCAAGGCTTTCAACACCATCCCCCACTCTGGATAAGCTCACTAAACTAGGTATAAATCCCTATGTCACAAGATGGGTTGCCAACTGGCTCATGGATAGAACCCATGCTGTGAAAGTAGCAGATTCCAAATCCGACATCAGACCAGTGACAAGTGGAGTACCACAGAGTTCAGTCCTGGGTCCTCTCCTGTTTGGTATCTACTTCTCTGAAGTGCAGGCCAACACAGAAGGTCTTTGGCTAACAAAGTTTGCAGATGACTGCAAACTGGGAGCCATAATTGAAACTCCTAATGATGTGGACAAACTACAAAAGGACCTCACTGAGACAGATACCTGGTGTCAAAGCCATGGCCTGAAGCTCAATGCAAAAAAGTGTATTGTCATCCCCTTTGGTAAAAACTCTGTACCCATGAACTACCACATAGCTGGTAGTCTACGTAATGCCGAAAATGTGATAAGAGACCTTGGGACACACGTGGACAGTAGTCTCTGCTTTGATAATCACATCACCACAGTGGTCAGGAAATCATTCTACATGGCTCATCTTATCACAAAAGGATTCTCATCCAGAAAAAAAGAGGTCATTGTTCCCCTCTACTCATCACTTATTAGACCCATTATAGAGTACAACGCCCCTTTTGGTATGTACCTCACAAGACATCTACAACAACTAGAAAGACCACAGAAATACCTCACAAAGAGGATTACTGGCCTCAAACAGATGCCCTATGCAGACCATCTCAAAAAACTACAGCTTTACTCCATCGCATATCACCTACTTAGGGGTGATCTCTGCCTAACATACAAAGCTATGTCAAACCCAGAGCTGTTGGACATGCTCCACTTAAAGAAATCCCAATCCCTCCGAGCTACATGCTCTAGGGACCTAAACCTTGTCACCACAATAAACAGAACATGCTGGAGGGATAGATTCCTGTCCCAGAGACTTCCCATACTCTGGAACAGACTACCTATGTCAAACAGAGCTCCTCATTAGCACTCTTCAAGAAAAATCTTGACAATTGGATGGGAAATGGGAAATTCACCCAGGGGATCACTTCTGTGGCTCTGCTCGACAAGGGCACAGGAAAAGAATTTTCTTGGGTGGCGAACGCCAGGGTCCATTTTTTGGCTAGGCTTGTATGGTCCCTAGGGCCGATAGCCTAGTACATACCTATGAACCTATGAACCTATAAGCTCTATGTCACCTGCAATAACTGCCTAACACTGTAGTACCACTAACTAGATGAGTAGGGGTTCCAAAACCAACACTAGCAATTGTGATCCTGTGCATATGTGTTCTTGTGTGAATGGCATTGTCTGTGTGTTTGGTCAACATAATATCCTCTGGGAGTGTGGATTTCAACAATCTGAGGTGTGTTACACCCAATACACTTCCCATTTTCCACTTTACAACAGCTGCTGATGTCTACTACCATACACTTACCTGTATACACCCCTCAGTCCTATAAGCTCTGTGGCACATGCAATAAATGTTATACAGACCTGGTAATTGTGTACAGTTGTACCTCGGCTATGACACACTCGATGTGTTGCCACACTACCATACCCCTCATTGCAAATTACTTTTGCAGTTTATAACAGCACTTTTGTGCATATGCCCTGGTTTCTGGGCTACTATACCCCTATTGTGTCAGGCTTTGTCCATATGTCATGCACTATGAGGTTGATAGGTATAGTCTATACTTATTTAGTGTTGTTATTCCTGATAAAGTCCCAGTGATGTTGCGGAATCCCTTACATGTTCTGGGGTAACTGCCATAAATATGAGGGCAAAGGCTGGACAACCTGTGGAACTCTGTACAGTCCGGAGGTCAGTGCATGTCTGGCCAATATGTATGGCCTATCAAGAATTTATAGCAACATACTGTTTACTTATTAGTTGGCCTGTGTAGGGTGGGAGGAGCAGATGTGAATGGCATGTGTCCTTTTGTATCCAATTGTGCATGCTGCTACAGTTACCAGTGGTCTGTCAGCAGTACATGTTTGTATGGGCATTCTGAGACATGTCCCATACCACCACACAAGTCCAGCTACATTGTGATCTGGGATAGTATATGTTGGGGTATTGTGTGACTGTCATTCAAGATATAGCTGTCCACACAGTCATTATACTGCAGGGTTTGGTAGGTTTACCAGTATGTTGCTGTGACTGTGGTGCAATTGAGTGTGTGTATGCACTTTCACACTGGTATATTGTGTTCAGTACAGTTGCATCCCTGTAGTGCGTGCTGTATTAGCTAATGCATGTGTAATTCCCCAGAGCTGCTTTGGGGTAGTTTGGTGTGGTCCTGACTGTATTTTGGATGGTGCTTGGTGAAATGCTTCTCAGCTTAGTGTAGTTTCCTTAGTGTTACATAGCTGCCCTCATACCTCTCAGCTCTCCAGGTGTTCATAGTATGTAAAGTTGTCTGGCTCATATATTTGGTCTGCTCCCCATGACAGGTATGTATTTCTGACAATTCATTGGGATGATGTGTAGAATGGACTAACTACACAATGACAGGCAATTGATTTCTTAGACATCTGCTATTGCATTCAACATATGTTAGGACAGACAGTGTTACTGCAGCAACATCTTCAGTTTATCTACCCAATTATTTCCAATATGTCCCTATTTCCATACCATTGTCCCCCCAGTTTGTTTGGCTTGGTCCAGACCCCAAGTACTAAGGTATTCTGAGGTATGACAGCACTGCATGTTATGGAAAAATGAATATATATATATATATATATATATATATATATATATATATATATATATATATATATATACACATATATGTGTGTGTGTGTGTGTGTGTGTGTGTGTGTGTTTGTTTTGTTCTTTTTCATATGTTCCCTTGCAAATATCTGTATCCCCATACATGTATGTGTATTTATCTATCTATCTATATGTATATATATATATATATATATATATATATATATATATATATATATATATATATACACACACACACACACATATACACACACACACACACACCTCAGTCTTTATTAGTAATATATCTATATATTGTTATGCATATATTTCTATCTCCATACATATCTATCTATCTATATATGTATATGTTTTATTACATATATATTTGTAAATGCCAATCATTAGTGATTCCATAATGTTTCTTCCCTATTGATGTGTTTGTAAAAACAGCAGAAATTCCTACAGCTCAGACAGCTTAGTGGTAAAGTGTTGTGACTATGGTGTACAGGGTCCTAGGTTCAAGACCTCCAAGGGCTGTTTAATTTGTTCCTGGGCACAACAGAGGCTGATGCAGACAGAGTGAGTATGGCAGTTTTAAGCAGTTGTAAGTGTGTTTTGGTAGGTTTGCACAACGCTAAGCAATGCCAAGCTATGGTTAATCAGATTTAGCTTCACTTAGCACCACTTATTCCCACTTACCCCTGCACTAATTTCTTTAAAAGAAAAGAAGAAGGGGTGATAGGAAAGTGCTGAAAAAGGGGCACACAGTGGGAAGTACAGTATGAAGGGTAGCTAAGGATGTGCAGGATGGGTGTAGGAAAGGTCCATAGCTGTCCATTTCTTCTACCGTAACAGCTGTAAATTTCTACAAATTTGGAGGTGAATTTGGACACTCAAACCCCTGAGAAAGAAGTGAGGACAGCAGTAATGTGTTGTCAAGCCAATTGGACCAGATTACGTGTCCAGTGGACACATGTGTGAAATGGACAACTATGTATGGGGCGTCATTTTTTTTTGGGGGGGAGAACAGATGCACTTTTTTTTTTTTTTAAAGGTGAGAGTGGGATGTTGGGGAAGAATAGTAGGTATATTTGGGAAGGTAAGTTGGGTAGGAAGACAGACAAGATAGGCAAGACAGCAGACGGGGACAGTATATGACACATGCGAGGGGTAAACACCTTGGATGGGGAGGGAGGTTTTGAATCAGATGCCCATGAGCCCCCAAATGGATACCATGGGACTGACATCCCAACCCATGGGCAGATGGGCAGTCAGCACTGCACCTTCACAGCCCCAAAGGTGGCTGTGCTGGGGGATGGACAGGAGGGGCAGGGTGACTCTCAAGATGCACCAGGCAGCCTTCAATCTGGTGCAGCTGTCCATCAAAATACTTTTGGATGGTGCTATACACCTCTATACACCAAACCTTGGACCTGGATATGGGTGACGATTTCCGATACACACCCACTGCCTGGCGGGATGGGCCTCATCCCCTGAGATGGTTCCACCCAAAGGTGGTGCAGAACCAGCAGATGAGGAGGTCTTGGGTTGGGTCCCAGATGTGCTGGGGCCTTCTGCCATGGCCTGATGAGGTTCAACAGGTGGATCTGCTGGGATCTGCCTTCCCAGATGTGCTGTGGTGTTGAGGTTTTACAAAATATGTTGTTTAGTCATGAACAACACATTTTGAGGTTAATTATAACAGTATGCATGGGTGTTCCAATTGACCCAATAAAACAGATTTGAAACAGTTGCATAGCAAACAGAACATATGCATATATGGAACCACAGTAGGCATTATAATGGCATGCAAGTTACATTGATAGCAACAGGCCACCAATGATAGTATTTGAACAGGGAACATTAATAATCAAATGATTCAATATTTGTAGAACAATAGGACACATGTCCCAACAGCAGGTTTGAAGAAAAACATACCCATTGATTATTTGTATGAATTATTGGTGCAGATGGAGTGGGGCAGAGAGAGAGATGTCAATTAACAACTGTAAAGGCTTCAGTTTTTCACAGCTGTACTGATCATTACTCTATTCATTACTCTCCAGGTATGACCTCACTTTACATCTACCTATGGCCTGGGGCTGGACAGTGGAATGTCTGTACAGTTTATTACAAAAGCCTTCTTAAAGCTAATACATACATTTCCTTACCTGGCAGACCTGTGGAGGAAATATATGTTAACACTACCTGACTGTTTCTACATATATTCACATATTCAAGGTTACGTATCTGACACTGACAGGGTTGCCCTGTACTCATGCTGTGTGTGTGTGTTACTGCCATACTCTGCCTGTATTTCTATCTTTCACCCTGGGTATTGGCAGAGTTGACCACAAGCCATGACAGCGTCATACTTGAGGAACATTTATCGGACGAAACTGCTTGGTGTATGTACTTATTTTGCTGTCATTTGCAACCTTGGGGTTGGACAGTGGAATTGTTGTACACAGTGTATTAGTACAGCCTTCTTACAGCTAATAGAAACATTTCCTTACCTGGCAGACCTGTGGGGGAAACTTCTGTTAACACTACCCCACTGTTTCTACACATATTCACATATTCTTGGGTGAAATTATGCATACAGCTTACTTCTACTGCCGGAATTTGAACCGTGCCTGTTTGTGCAAAAAGGTGCAACAAGGTTGTGTTTCATCACAATGAGCTATTGAGGAACTGGTGTCTCTTGCTTGACTGTTTTCTGCTTAATACTTTCTTGGTTGGACAATCTGACCTTGTAATTCTGATATTCATGCATGGCAGATAGTTTTTGTACTGTGTATTAATACTTTGACATATTACAATCTGGAAAGCAATGGTTAACATAAAACACTGCTGTAGGGGATACAGTATAATAATTTACACATTACTATTCAAGGATCAGATCTTTGTGCATGGACCATTTAATATAGTTGATCACCTGTTTTACATCTCCACAGTCTTTGTCAGATGAGCCTCAATTAATTCATGCTGTCAGAGCCATAATTGCTGTGCAGAACCTGTACACATTTAGATTCATACCACCACATACCAAAGTAAACACAACAGTCTGGGGTTTTTAGTTGTATTGAAGGGCACTGACACTTGTACATCACTATTACTCTGTTAACATTGTTTGTTCCTTACACACAGTACATATTTTAACTTACTGGCAGAAAAATGTATACATACCTATCAATCACATATGCAGGCTAGACTTTGGTAAACACTAATTGATACTGATACTTACACACTGCTGGGTCATTATGTGCCCATGCATCTTGGGTCCACTGGTTCAAGAGCTCCCTCTTCCTATGCTTGAGGTCCGGGAAATGGTGCCGGACCTGTTCACCAGTTTGAAGGATGCCAGTAGCACTGGTGAGATCACGTGTGAGATGGTCACAGGCCTCCACTTTGGATTGTGAGCCCCGGTACTGGCCCTGCAGCAGTCCTTCCTCATGGTCTTCACTAGGAGTCCAACCTTGACCCTGGAGTCCTGAATGCCCCAGAGCTGCACCGAAAAGAGTGATCCCTCTCCTACACCAGCCATAGTGCTTGCAAAGATGAGCTAAGACTGGTTATGGCTGTATTCCTGCCTGCGAGGTTTAAATAGGGCCAAATTCCCACCCTTTGCCATCATTGGACCATTTTGAATATGCTGAGCTAAGCTAAATGATGTGCAAACCCAGTTAGCTGCTTAAAAGGTTAGATGATGAGCACTGCTTACCAATGCATAAATCCACTTAGCTGGGCTACTTATTGCTTAGCATTTACATTTAAGCAATGTTTGCACCAGCTTAGCATAGCTTAGCACTACTTATCATTGCTCAGATTTCATTTTATAGAGAATCAGGATTGTGGGACTGATACATCATTACTGACATATTATAATGTTATGTTTACCTTCCTTGAAATCCCCTTATGCACTTTCATTACATTATATTCTTTTTGTGACTACACTGTATGGGGCACTTGTGTTTATATGGGGGTTTCACATCTTTTCTAGACTGACACCTCACTTTTGGACTTGCTACACTACCCTGGTGGACAAATATTATTTACTACCTCATTCAATAAAACAAAAGAATCTTAATACTGCTTTCCCATGTAAAAGTGATCAGATTTCATTGGGGCTCAAACCATGAATGCCTGCATGCAAAGCAGAAGCACTAACCACTATACTATCTCACCTTGATTGTGCTACTTGTATATTTTGATTTAGCTCCTTGGGAGTTTTAAGTAATGCTAAGCACAGCTGCATGACATGCACACCCACTCAGCTACACTTAAACTTTACTTGGGATGGAAAAAAATGGATTTTAATTTTCTTTGCATTTTAGGGTTATATACATACCTCCCAGCCTCTTGGGAAGGACATCTGAACAACTACATCATACATGGGTGGACTCTGGCCACAACTGGGGACACTTTTTAATAGTTTCCTCTTGGAAGCATGATTGTGTTGAGTTATTTGGTATGCCAGTGTGTACGCTGGCATACCGATCTGGACATCCTGTGCTGGTCTATACTGTGAAGGGGTGTATCTGTCTGTTTCCTATGTTTCAGTGTCTGTGGAAACTGTTATTATTATCATTTGTGTCTGTGGACACTGTTGTTTTTCAAAGTGCAGTAACAGCACTTTCTGAGTGCAGGGGGTGTGTTAACTGTGCGAGCACTGCTAGGACATGCCTCCTGCAATTGTTCATGTCTCATGTCCATGTAGCCTTACAGCAGCTCACCTTCATGAATATGCAAGGCGTGCTGCTGTGCTATACAGATACGATATATTGCTATTCTTGCATGGAGTTTATTGAATCCCAGGGTTTAAGTTATAAAAAAACGTGGGTCAGATTATAATAGGCAATCCTCTATTTTACAAAAGTCTCATTTAGACTGAACTGACTCTGCCACACTTTCCTATCCTTCTTCAAAATGCTTTCTTCTCAGTTCATCTTTGTGGTTAAGCAGGGAAAAAATTTAAATACAAATAAAATGAAATTCACATAAAATTAAAGTTAAACAATACAAGTAAAGTGAGCTTTGTGAAGAACAAGAGCACCACCTGTATCTCAGAAAAGGAATCTGCCATGAAGTATGTTTTGTGAATCAGAACCAGTTAAGACTTTTAATATATATACAGTTCCAACTGTATATCAGAAAGGGAGTATGTCAGGAGGTAAGCTATGTGAGTCAGAACATAAGACTATTAGAAAATGTATGCAAAATGAAATAACCCTAAACAAAATACAGTAAAATTAAAATTAAACTAAATGCAGTATTAAAAAATTAAATATAAATAAACTGAAATTAAAATCAAATTAAACTGAAGTTAAAAAATATAAGCAAATGTATGTGAAACAATCTTTGTCAGGACCAACAGCACCACCTGTAACCCAGAAAGGAAATATGGATTCCTGATATCAAAAACTTTCCCATTGAGTGTGGTCCTGTCTTTGTTCCTGGTAGGCTAGTGGGATCCCCATACTTCAATAAATTGTAAAAGCAACTATAACCAATTAGGGTATCTGCTGGTGCCAAAATGGTTGGTGTCTAACCAAATTTTTCATGGTCCAGAGTCCTCAAATTTAGAATAGGGATTATGGATTCAGTGGTGTTTAGACCCAGTCCATCTCCAGCTTGTAGCCTTAGTTGCCAGATCCATTCCCTTTTTTCCAAAATGTCATTGTGGCTCCAATTTAGGGGTATCTTCAGTACTTGGTCAAGGATGTGGAACACAAAATGGATGTGGCCACTGTGAATCTTGACGTGAATTGCTAGAGCATTGTTGTGGTGGAAGTACTGAATGTCATGCATGTTTTGCAATCCAAGTCTTGAATTAGTTGATGGTTTTTCTGACATAGAAGGCTCTGCACTAAGTGCACTTGGCTCTGTAAACAAGCCCCTCTGAGTTGCAATCTCCTTGGACACTAGACCTGCAGCTCTTCTGGTTGTTGCGGCAATGGAAGCTGTCATTTCCACTCATGTATTTACAGTAGTGGCAGGAGAAGTGTGCTGCATGTAACTGTAACAAAGAGAAATAAACAAGGTTGCCTTCTTTCATCTCTTTTGTTTGATTTAGCAATGAGACTATTAACAAACTTTATTGAGCAAAATATTGAAAGATTCCAAATAAAAAAAAGTTTTATCACTCTAAAATGTTATTGCCTTCCGGGACATGTTAAGCTGCATCAATTCCTTGGTTAACAAAGAGGACTAAATCTTTAACCTTTTAATGAGATACTTCCTGCCCCCTGCTTATATAATTTGATTCCTTTCATCTTCATTTGTCATATGTGTTGTAACCTTGACCAAGTCTATTAACCAGACAGTACACTCAGGTCACCCCTGAAAATGGACAATTGTGTCCAGTGAGTTTACCCAGTCAGCAAATAAGAAAACGTGGATAAAACATTTAAAAATTTGAAAAGGCTTTCTAAGCTAAACTTTAGTTAGTGGAAAAGGAATACAATATTAATAAATAATAAAAAAACAGACCAGTCTGCATTAAACACTTATAAATGAGATTATAGAATATTAAAATACTTAAGAATTACACTGTCTAAAATCTTAGAATTATGCAAATTAATTATGAACCATGGTTAAGACTATGCAAGTGTATAAATACATTACTGTATTAAAATATTCTTCAAAAATTTTATATACAAATATTTAAC
This sequence comes from Protopterus annectens, assembly GCF_019279795.1. NCBI lineage: Eukaryota > Metazoa > Chordata > Ceratodontiformes > Protopteridae > Protopterus > Protopterus annectens. Next base: position 375,099,389 of record NC_056745.1, read on the forward strand.
ATTAAAATGTGGATTTTCTGGATGTTACCATTCTATTTTGCACAAGGATTTATTATAGATTGTAATGAAACAAAACTGTTGAAATGGGCCTTAATGATTTATCTCACTGGTTTGTCTAATGGGAACCACAATTTTCTTTATATGCAATATTATTCACGAGTTTATGTTTCAAATTATTAGACACTTTATTTCTATATAGATACAAAATACTACTGAAGTTGAATTAAAAATCTATCAACCATTGTTGAATTATATAAACTCTATCCTGCCAAATGAAATTAACTAATTTTACCCTTTATATAATACAGTTATATTACCATAGGCAGCATGTTTTACTGAAATTATTTGGCATTATCTAAATCAAAATGACTACCCAAATTTTACTGGACTGAACTGGAAAAATATATAATAAGAAAAATGCCTCTTGTTGGCAACATAATATAGCAGCCAGGGTTAACTGTCAACATGTTTTAAGTGTAATGAGCTGACAGAATTTTATGCTTAATTTCAATTATTTGATTGAGCATTCCCATCAGATATTTTTTTCAGTTAAACATTTAATTATATTTAATGTTTCACCTCCTCCATCTATTCAAAAGTTGAATTGCTACTTCTATGTTGTCTCTTAAATATTGCATGTAAAACAATAACTAAAGACTGACTGAAACTGCCATAGCTCCTTTTTCTGAATTTCTGATTATAATCACAGTTGTATATGAAAACTAACTTAGCATTACTAAGAGATGAAAAGAGGTATCTACTAATTACAAATGTTGAGCTAGTCTGTCTTTATTGTAGAAATATAAGGACACCATTCATCTTAATGATATATGTTTTCTCTTCAGAATAAATTGGAGTACAGTATAGTAAGAAATTGTTATAATATTTCTACTTGAGGGATTTGACACTTCTCGCATGTTTTGTAAATAGTCATGTTTACGTTTACTCAGGGATTGTATATTTTAATTTTTCTTATTAAACTGATTTAATAGTAATTTGTATTATGTTCGCTGTTGAGTTCAAATGTTTCTCAAATGTTTCTCAATTATATGATTAATATACTGAAATATTGGCTATGTCATATGTATTATTTGATTTAACTGAAAATCTTAATAAAATTAAAAAAAGAAAAAAAATAGAAATACATTTCAGTTATATCCACATTAAAAGAAATATAACTGACAATATATGATAGTCATTACTTTAAGGGGTTCATTGAAAATTATCACAAGCTAGCACAACATACTTACAAACCCCCTACTATGGAATACTCTACTAAATAGGCAGACTAAAAGACATTTTTGACATTTACATTGCCTACAGAGATGTTCTGTAAATTTGACAAAACATACTGGAAACTTTCCATTAAGACAGCACCTGAAATGACAATGATACAAATGAGACAACAGACAGAAGTACAACATATCACATTCCATATTATAGGTAGACATGCAGTAACTGGATGGATATTCCCTGAAACCCCTCTGAAATTGCAGTTGTTAAGGTGGCAGAGTTGGTATAACAATATTCGATTGTGGCATTTGACGAATTAATGAGTCTGTTTTTTGTATCAATCAGATCTAACAAAGTAAGACTGCATGTTATAAACATCCAATAACAAAATGCAAATTAATAATAGGGGTCACCACAGCAGATCACCTGTTTCCATTTCTTCCTGTCCTCTGCATCTTGCTCTGTCACACCAACCACCTGCATGTCCTCTCTCACCACATCCATAAACCTTATCTTAGGCCTTCCTCTTTTCCTGTTACCTGGTAGCTTCATCCTTAGCATCTTTTTCCCAATATACTCAGCATCCCTCCTCAGCACATGTCCAAACCAATGTAATCGTGCCTCTCTGGCTTTGTCTCCAAACCTTCCAACCTGGCCTGACCCTCTAATATACTTATTCCTAATCCTGTCCACCCTCGTCACACCCAGTGCAAATCTTAACATCTTTAATTCTGCCACATCCAGCTCAAACTCCTGCCTTTTTGTCAATGCCACTGTCTCCAACCCATATAACATAGCTGGTGTCATTACCCTCTTGTAGACCTTCCTTTTCACTCTTACAGGTACTCATACTTAGCATGATGCACAACATTCTGAAACAGGACCAGTTACTTGCAGTGCAAAATATGAAAAATTACATAAAGCCAGTTTGTAAAATCAAGCTGAAGTTTTAATTGAATAAGGCATTGCACAATGTGGTAATGCACGTTTGCAGAAGTACAAACTGCAGTGCCATTCTTCATTTTGTTGCAGGAAAAGAGGTATTCTGTGGTTTTATCTTTGAAAGAAAAACAAGCTGAAGGTCACAGTAGTGCTTTTCAACAGCCAGCACAACCAAAAAAAAAGAAGAGGGCCTAAGCCCATTTAATCAGCATCCACTAATTGTCTGACGTTCCATTTTCATATATAACTTTCTTTCTATTAAATTGTTTTATTTTATGCAGTAATTTATTATGCCAAGTTTTGACACAAATGTCATATCTATTTTGTAGACAGTGAGCAAGTTAATTTATATCTTATAAGAATAGAGTACTTTTAAAATTTCAGCAGTAACTTTTGTCAGTTATGAAACCTTTTTTTATAACTGTACATGATGTCAGGGAACATACCTTATAATAAACATCCATTTCATTAGTGATAAGCTACATTAGAATAAACATGTAATTATTCTTTAACATCAGCCTAAAAAGTTATTTACCATGACACTTTCTATGCTCTTTCCAGATGAGTTAACCATGCAACAAATTTAAAAAATATATACTTTCCAGCTAAACATTATATATCTCTAGTTCTTAAGATTGGTCAAACAAAGCAAAGATGTTGCATATAGAAATTAAGTCCTGTCCTTTTAAGTTATCTTATCTGTAGCAAACAATTGCATTGGAAGGTGTCTTCATTAATTACTATGTAATAACAACATTACATATAATACCCAGATGATGCTGATATCAACATGATCTAAATTATAATGCATTGTTAGGGAGAAAATGGATTACTTAGTTACTGCTGATGATACTGCATGGCATTCACTGATCTGAAATGTTTCCTATACGAGCAACATAGACATATTATCAATGTTACCATTTATTTTATTTAATAATTGTAGCCTTGTAGTTTAAGATATTTTGGTGATTCTCTTCCTCACATCTTCGTGTGTTTTCACCTCTTTTTCTACTCTATACAAAGAAACTATCTCTTAAACTGAGCAATGTTTTCCTGTTTTCCACATAATTACTTCTTACATATATCTCTGAGACATGGAGGGGAACAACAGTAACTGGAGAAAAAAACACTTCTCACAAATAACTACCAAGCCAAGACTTGAGCTAAAGGACAAAACTCTTTGAGGAAACATTGCTAATTATTGTGCAATTGTGCCACCCCAGAGAGAAAAACATAAAGACTTCACACAAGTAACACCCAAAGCAAGACCTGAACTAAAGGACCCCACTCTTTCAAGCAACAATGCGAATTGCTGTGCAACTCTGCTACCCCTACTACTTAGCATCACATCCTAAGTCTCTTGAATCCTTGGTTTTAACACTAGTATCATTAGTAACATCTTGACCAATGCTTTTTTCTCAAGCATTTTAAAATCTACTAGTTTTATGAGGTTTCAACTTTGCACTGTATTCATGTTTACAGTTGAACTTTTTTGTTTGCCTTCTTGTATGACTGATATATTATACATTTAGCATAGACAGCACAGAACATTCTTCACTGTGCTTGGTGTACCAAAATTCTGTTTTTCATCAAGAAGAAAAAATGATTCTGGTGCAGCAGCAGATACCACTTTTTTCAGATGTATGAAGCAGACAGAGATCTGTTTGTATAGCTTTGGTCAGACCTTGTAAAGCAATGCAATTTTATTTTTTCTGTTAGGGCAATTACTAGATTACTTAAATATTCGAAGCAGATCAGCTAGTCTTTGATTCTGCTCCATAAAGTTGTTCAAGCTTTTCCTGGGACATCCATTACTGTTATGGCTGAATGATCTACTGCTGAAATCTCATATCTTAATTTCTGGTGGCAAATTGGACAAGTTAAAAATGTCAACAATGTGCTAGCTAAAATTGTTGGTGGCTTGAAGTTAAGTATTTTGTAGGGGATTAGCTCTTCTGCACCCCTCGTATGGCGAACTTTATCACCATGTATCCTTACTTATATAAACTAACTCCACTGCAGTACAACCAAGGGGGAAAACGAAGAAAAAAATGAAAAACAGAAAAATGATAGAAAAACTAGCCCATTTACATAGCTGTCCAACCACAGGGGAAAATAACCCCCCAGGAAAAGGTAAACTATTACTTGTACAAAGATGACTTTTTACTGCAGATGTATAAGGTAAAACAGTTCCAGGAACTATATATTCATGGAGTAAGGATCAGTGAAATAGCATTCATTATGGTGCACTTTGTCAAAAGTCAGAATGCCATTTGAATATGATAAGCTCCTCATGACAAGTCCAAACCAGTAAATAAATCTTTGTATTCTTTTAGCAAGTCTTTTCATTCACTAATCCATGACATAACGATGCATTTATAGTAATAAGAAAAACACTGCCAAGTTGTTGCAAGAAGCTATAATCATATGGAAATCATACATTTATTAAGTGCTTTAATTATGAAACCAAAGGGAGTAGAGTAGTTTTAATGAATTATATTGGGCATTCTATTAGGATGTATTTGTATTTGAACAAATATTCTTATTTTGAATTAAGTTCCCAAAGTTAATTTGGCTTATAGTAAAATTGATAGGATATTGTATGATTTTTATATTAATGGGGAGATTTTGGAATTGGCAAATAATTATTTTGAGGTCAAGAAGCCCCTTGTTCCCTCAATATTTGGTATTCCTAAGGTACAAAAAGACTTGTTTGACCCCCCTGTAAAGACCTATTGTGGTATACGGGGGGGGGGGTCAAAAGTGGATCCATTTGCTAAGTTTGTTGATAACTCGCTCAAACCATTTTTTGATGATAAAAAGCATGTGTTAAAGGATTCCTGGCACTACTTGAGTGAGGTTGTTATGGTAAAATTTGATAAGAGTATTGTTTTGGTATTTATAGATGATAAGGACTTATTTCTAGATACACATCATGAGCAAGGTTTGGACTGGTTTCATGAGGCTTTGTGTATTTGAACATGAATTGAGCAGGCTAAGGTTAAGTTTTTGGTTAGTCTAATGGAGATTGTTCTGTGTAATAACTTTATTTTTGAGGCTGGTTATTACAAGCAAGTAAGGGTGTGGCTATAGGTACAGTGTAGCAGTGTACAGTGCAGCAGCACACATTTTTGCAAACATTGTTGTATGTTTTTTGGGAAAGGAATTATGTGTTCAAATGTTGATTTTATGAAACTATAGTAGCGCATTATAGATTTTTAGACAATGCATTGATTATTTGGAAAGGATCTACTAACAGATTTTTTTTTAATCATATAAATAGTACAGTAGACTTTTTAAAGTTTACTATCAATTTTGATGAGATTAAGATTCATTTTTTTGGATTTTACTTTATTCAAGGATGTATCTAGTGTTTTTCTCCAATATTTATAGAAAAGAGACATGGTAGAATAGTTACTTACATTTTACCAATGCCCACCCCTTTTGGCAAAAAATGTATTTGGTTAAAGGGAATTTTTTTCAATTGTCTAGAATAGTCTCTGATTATGTTATATTGACTATGAAGGTTATAAAGTTGAGGGAGATGTTCCTGGATAGGGCATACCCAGTGAGACTTGCTAATAAAGTTATAAATCAGGTGGTGAAAGAAAGGCAGGGGTGGTTTGAACCCATATTAAGTGGAGGCAGTCTGGTGGTTGGAAATGGATAAAGGAATTAGATCTGATGTGAGTCCGGCAATAGTTTTGGCATATGGTGGTAAGGATGCCTGGTTAAAGGGCATTATAAGTAAGAATTGGAATTGGGATGGTGTTTATGGATGTTCTGTATTAACTAGCAAGTTTGGAGACCATCCTAAGTTTGTATAAAAGAGATTAAGGAATTTAAAAATATATTTGAAGGCAATAGTTATAGATTTGATGGAAAGACTAGGATGAGTAAGTTTGGGGCATGCCCACAATGCTGATATATGTATGAGGGTGTTAACATCTCCATTGCCTCCTACCCCAGGGTGTTGAGTGGTAATGGGCAATTTAAATGCAATACTGTGGGGTGGTGTATTTGGCACAATGCCTGACATTTGATTCATTTTATATTGGAAAAACTGAAAGGGCACTGAAGCAAAGAATTTATGAGCATGTGTATGTTATAAAGAAGAAAGACATTATTAATGCCCTTTATAAACAAAGTACAGAATGTAGAGATTTACTATATATATATATATATATATATATATATATATATATATATATATATATATATATATATATATGTTTGTATTGGAAAGGGTCCCACAGGATGTTAGAGGAGGTGACTGGGAAGTGTTTTTAGAAAAAAGGGACTTTGTATGACTACTCAAATTGAATGTTATCCAACACCCTGGCATTAATGATAAGGTTTTGATTAATAGTATTTTGAGGTTAAGATCAGGTAAATTTTAAATACGACTTTAGGGGATTTTTTATGAACTTCTTGTCATGTTTCTAATATTTATTCTTATATTTATTAATGTATTTAATATTGCACTTATTTTTATAGAATGTTATATTGTTTTGTTTTTCAAACAGATTTTATATGATTTTTTTTGTAAAGTATTTATGAGTCCTTTTATTATATAAGCACATTGGTATATTGGTAGGATGCCTTTAAATCTATTTTGAAATGGAATCTGATGTAAGTAATTGAATTACTGGTCTGTTCATGGGATTGGTTAGTAAATTTATAAATATGGAATAATGGTTACTGGTTTTAATTAGTCTAATGAAGTTCTGTAGTAAACAAAAGCACTTAATACATTTATGATTTCCTTGCATTTATAGCTTCTTGTAATGACTTGGCAGAGTTTTTTCTTTTTAGTGTTTTATTTTTATGCTGTGCAGAGAGTTTTTCAGGTATGCATTTTAGTGTAAATTCTATTCAGCATACCTAGCCTCTGTCAACTTAAATAGCCTAAAACTCACAGAGTATGCACTACATGAACTGTATCACACCAAGCTATTTATTTATTTAATTTTTATTCTTATATCCTTATGCAAGCATTTTCTGAGACAGCAGTTTTTCATTGTGACCAGAATACACAAGCGATTTACACAACAGTGCTTCACTCTACTCCCTTTCAAATATACTACTTTGAATGTTTTGAACAGACATTGTATTACACACTGTGCCCCTGCAATTTTAAGCATTTCTTTATTCAAAATTTTGAGCTGATTATGTGGTCATGATTTTTGTGTACAGTTTTACACTATTTATTCAATTTAAATTCTCAGCAGACAGTACCTATAAATAGCATGTTTTCATGACTTTCATTAAATGTTTGCAGTGGATATTTACTAACAATTTTCTTTAATTTTATAGACCTTACCAAAGTAATTTGTTTTTCCACAGTTATACATTTCAAAATACATTTGAGCAATTGTAGGATATTTCTTTTTATCATGCTTAATGCTACAGTCTGTGCAAAGCTTACAAATTGCACATTTCTCATGCATGCCAGACCAGACAGGATTCATTTCACCCCCCCATTTTCCTCATTTTAGATTCTCCCAAGTTATTTGCACTTTATATATTTGAAACTTTTGTGTGAACTGTTTAAACCACAACAATTTCACTCTTTGTATGTATGATTCTATTTATTTAATGGCAAATCTGTATCTGTCAACAATCTTATCTTGTTTGATCATTTCTGATACCACATGGGTCTGTCACATAATTTTATATCTCACCAACTTTACAGCCCCTTTATCAATCTGTTAATACTCTAAAATAACCTGTGAAATCTGGTGATAAGATGAAATGAAACCTTATATGCTTCATGAAGAACAAATGGTAAACACATGGTAGATTTTTCCTTGTTCTACAGTAGCTCTAAACTTGTTTGTTGAAGCATTGTTTTTTCTTCCCCTCTTAAAACTGAAACGCATTCTTAAATTTCAGTGATTTTTTTTCCCTGCAACAGGCAATATACATATATGCCAGATTGACTATATTCAGGCATCTTGAATATTGCACACGGAGTCTGGAATAAATTGAATTTCTGGATCGACAATTTCCAGATATCAGATGAATTAGCTTGTTGAAACAAGTGTGCTGGTGCCTGCAATTAACACCATTTTAAAATAAAAGATGAAATAATTTATTTATAGTTACCTATGTCAACAAGTAACATAATGTATTTGGAAAAAGTAATGAGGTAGGCAAGGACTGCATGCATGTGGCTTCATTAACAACTGAACTCTTGCCATGTACACTGCTCCCCTTATCCATGTGTATTTAGCTACCTAAATATTAAGTAGGTAAGAGTAATAGCTTAGTTACTTCATTGATTACTAAAAGTGTAATCTAGATCTTTGCATATTTTGAATTGTAAAAAAGACTCAAAACACCAATGGGATCCACACCAACTTCACAGAGGTCAAGCCAAGTGACTTAAAAATTCAAAAGTTTATTGAATTCACAGAGATTGACTTAAAAACTCGAAAGTTATTATCTGGTTCCTGATATTTTGAATTGTGAAATCAGTAAAATCTACTGAATAACAAAATGAGTATCTGAATTATAAAGTAGATAATGTGCAAGATCTTTCTTTTCTTCTTTTGTTTGTTGAATATGTTAACTGCGGTAACTGACCAATCTCTGTCAAAATGTCTCAAAAATAGATAAATAAAGGCATATAGGATGCCAGTCTACACAATGTACATTCAAGAACCCAGACAGAGGCTAAAAGTATCAATTTTCCAAATGAAATACAAAAACTTTATAATTAGTATTAACAGTATAATAGGTCACTGGAGAACTTCAGCAAATGAGAGGGGGGAATGGAATGCAAAATTGAAGACACGTGGGATGGAATTGAATACATTTAAGACAGTCATACTGGTAGCAAATGTGGGAAATCAGAAGAAGCTGAGAAGTGAGATAGAAGACAAGATAGAGGAACAGGTTAGCAGTTTCAAGTATCTAGGAGGGGTGGTTGAGGACAAAGGAAGTCTGAATGAAGAGGTCTAAGCAAGAATCATAGAAGATGCAGCCAACTGGCTCAGAGTGGCAGGAGTAAGGTATGACAGAAGAATACCAAAGAAGCTGAAAAGTAAAGTGTAGAAAATAGTGATGTGACCAGTACTACTGTATGGTACCAAAACCTGGGCAGAAAAGGCAGAGCAGATGAGGAAGCTAAAGGTGATAGAGATGGTAGGATGCCCACTGTGGGACAGACGAAGAAATACAGAGAACAGAGCAGAAGCCAAAGTAGTTCCAGTTGCAGGAAAGGTCAAAGAGAAAAGATTACGGTGGTTTAGGCACATGTGCACAAAAGCAGAAGGCAATGTGGTGAAGAAGATTTGGGACCGACAGGAAAAAGGCAATAAAAAACATGGTCATACAGCAAAGAGGTAGATGGACTGTGTGAGAGAAAATGTGCAACAATCAGGCATGAGTGTCGAAGAAGGTAGGAGGGTGGCAATGAAGAGAGAGATATAGCAACAGATGACATGACACCTTGACCCATATAGAAAATGATAAAGGGTGGGGGTTGATAGTGATGATGGGGTCACTAGAAAAATCTTCTGCTTCTTGCCCTATTTAGCAGCACTGAAGACAGTGGCAATTACACCAGGATAAATCAGCTAAAGAACTACCATTTATACAGGAACTGCTATGGAGGGATAATTTGGCAAAGAATGGATATAATTTTTAATACCACAGTGAAAGCTAAGGCAAAAACATATAATTCTTTATCATAAATGGATGCTGGTGAGATTGAAAACATTGTGTAACAAAATAAAGTAATCATTATCACCACTGGCACTCATAATGTACAACAGTAACCAGAAATTGTTATTTTCTAAAATTATAAAAGCAGTTCTCCATCAGAATAGTAAATGAAAAGTATTACAGAAATGAATGAATTGACATGCACAGATGTTAAAGAGTTTCATCTTATGAAACCATTTAGGCAACTTTGCTTATATCACTTTACAAAATGTTTTAACTTACCAAATCAATTAGACAAATTTGCTTATTGCAGTTTACAGAATGTTTTTCATAACTAGGCTGCAAACCCAAATGTATCTTAGTTGCTTTTTAATAGATGGCATCTATAGCTTACAAGAGTTCTAAAAGTGTTTTATTCATTAGGTTAGAAGTTGTAGCAAACAGATGAAGTAACATACTTTATCAAGGAAATGTTATTGAAAACCTTTTCTTTATCATTTGGTTGGCATTTATTTGACTGAATGACAGACAGAATGAAGGTCTAGTTTGTTGAATAAGCTTATGTATTATATGCAGAGGTTAGCAACCTTAAAGTTAGAGTTTTGGTGTGTACTGGTATCACATTTATCAGTTAGTGTTATTAATAGGTTTAGGTTTACGACACCAACATTTAAAAGCATACATTTCAAAATCCAGAAATATTTGCAAAGCCAAAAAGCAAAAGCCATATGTTATAACACCAGAACAATATGAGAATCACTGTATTTGGTACTCCTGTAAGAGGGGAAACATTCCTGCATTCCACATGTGGGAAAGTGGGCATTCCTACTTTATTAATATACTTGTGATTCTAAGTTCATACTGTTAAAATGCCAAAGGAATAGTCAGCTTTCTTGAAAAGCAGATTATCTCTCGATCTTTTCTGATGTTGCAATTAGAGTCTACTGTACCTTTCCTTGGTGCACTCCAATTAAGCCTTATACACACATTAAGCATGAAAATGAAGGCATATAAATTCATATGTTTACCGATGATCAGTATTCTGATATTTGAACATATCAAAAGTGATCGCGTGCCCACTTCAAATTACCATGATCAGCATATGAAATTCAATCAAGCGATTGTTGATTTTGGACCAGGACTGGTGTACAGTTCAGTATATACTGCATGACGATACATTGTAATATTTAAAGACATGTCTGTTTCTTATTATGGTTTGTGCATGTTCATTAAATCTGTTGTTTTAGCTAGCTGGTATTTGATGCTGGAATGTTTTATCTACATGGGTTTTATGAAGTTACTTTTGGTGATGAGGCTAGCTATCTACTGTCCTATATCCTAAACAGCAGCAGTATTGATAATTTTCCTATAATTCTCATCTTCTTCGTGTCACTTGCACACCATGGAACTTCAGCTAAAAAACAGCAATGGTCAGAAAATTAAATCACATCTGTTTTATTCTACCTTGGATGTTTTATGCTATAATATTGTCCCTTCAGCATTATAAGTAGCTATTATAAAATATTTTTGTGCTAAACCAAAATGACTTCATGAGTTGACAAGGTGGCATTACTTCTCCTTTTTTGTCCTAAGCATTCTTATTTCCACAATGTACTCTACATCCTCAAAAGATGATATTATCATGCCAAACCCTCATATATAAGGGTTTTACATTTATTTGAATTGACAGTACTCAGCACTACACCTTATTTGTGAGATTCTGAACAAAGTGTCTGAAGTTTTCACCCTTAGCAGTACTATCTGTATTGTGTTCATCTTTAGGTTTTAAACAAATTGTTATAAGTTCTTTCTGTGGCAAAACAAAACTTAAGTCCTACTTGGAGTATCTGTGGCTTTGGTGAGATGGGAAGAACTTGAAACACAATTGCAAATGGTTGCATATATATATATGTATATATGTATATATATATATATATATATATATATATATATACATACATATATATATATGTATATATACATATATATATATATATATATATATATATATATATATATATATATATATATATATATATATATATATATATATATATATATATATATACATACATATAAATATATATATATATATATATATATATATATATACATAATTATGTGTCTCAAGTGTATTATTGACCATGAGATTTAGTATACATATGGGTGTTTGCAATGCTTTTTATTTTCATTCTGAAGAAGTCCTGTAATGTAACTGTTTTATTAAACATGCTTTTAAAATTTAAAACCTCTCAGTAGATTTCTTGGAACTCAACTTCTGGCATTACTATTTTTGTGTTTCAGGTTTTTCTAGACACGGGAAGAACAAAGGGCTGCAAACACCTTACTATGATGATTTTCCTCTGCCCAAAATCTTAAAATGCAATGCATAATATGGTGCAAGAGCTAGTGAAGCAAATTTGTAAAGGAAGTGTTGTGAGATTTTATCCAAAACCAACATTTTTATGGACGGAGAAAGTGGAATAGCATAGATATGTCATGAATGGGAAGAAATAGTTGTCATGCATTTTATATGTGGCAGGGTGGATATCATTTTGTAAGAAGAAACACATGTTTAAAGGAGAGATTCTTGCTCTCTTGAAGGAGTACCTTAGTGCACCACCTTCAGTGGTGGTAAGAAGGCAATGCTAACCAACTACCATGCAATGTCTTTCTTCAGTATGTTAGTGAAATCCATAAAGACAATAGATTGCTTTCTGACATTCAATGTGTTTTCTTAACAAGGTGTCATATCATATGCAAGCTGGTCTAATCAATGCAATGGACCACACCAGGAGCATTAGCAATGAAGAGGTTAATCAATGTCTTTCCCTGAGTCCTCAAAGATACTTAATTTAGTAAATAATGCTGCTTCAAAGGCTGTGTAGCTACCATACAAATTGCTTTTGCATTGATATGTTTGTTTTATGTGATGCATTGCAAGAGTCCGATGAAGTAACATAATTACTGTATCTTGAACCATGCCCACTGGTATGCTACAGGTAATTGACTAACTACTGAAATTCATACATTTTAGCAGCAGTATGTGACAACACACTAACAAAGCCTTATTTATTTAGTATGTTGATGAAACAGCAATATTGCACCTGATACCAGCTAAATGAAATTCGTGATGCATTTCATGAAATCCTAAAATGTACAAAATGCTGACTAAATTCTTGTTTAATTATTCTGAATGCCAAGAAAGCACATACCTTTTGGTATCAAGAACCTTAGGACAAGAAAGCAGTTCCTCCAGAAGTAGAGTCCACCTCTGGCATCTAGATACATGGTATATAGAGATGGCACCATGACTGTGACCATGGTGACCGGGATTCGATTAGCAGCCCTGACACTGAAGGAGACAGGCAAGGAAGGAGAAAAGTGAAGGTGCTTGACCCACTCATCTCTTGTAGTGAGGGATGGGAGGGTCATGACCACTCTGAAAGCACATTGGAGGTACGTCATTTCTCCAGTGGAGATTGAAAAAAACATTTTCCATGCAAAATAGCTGGTAGGGCTGCTTGCAGGCAATTTCTCTTGAGGAACTGAGCGAATGGTCAATGTGGACAGCCTATTGCATACTCCTTTCGCTTGCACAACTTAGAATGCATGGAAACATAGGGACCCAAAAGAAAAAAAAAACTTGAACCTCCCCTTAAGGCTGCCAAAATGATGACCCCTTTTGGCTATCACCCTAGTGACAAGGAAATAAATGGGTCAATTTGCTAAGAGGGGCTCATGATCAGAAAGCAGAGTGGCAACAACAAAAACAACAATCCACTTATGTCACTGTAATAAGACAGTTCTCTCCTTAAAACTGCTTGACATTTGACAAGCACAAATTAAGTATGACCTGCACTAAGTATGTATGTATGCATTTATTACTCATTAAAACAAACTGACAGCAGTGTACCATGCAATTAATTGGTTCACGCTAGTATTCTTGTTCTCAAGAGCAGTTCTACTCCTTATGCAACACTATGTAAAAAAAATGGGCACAAATACTAAAACATCATTGATCAAAATGACAACCTAGACATGTCTTAATATACAGTAAATGTTGACCTGAATCAAGACCCAACATACATCAGTAAACAGACAAAAGGTAAAGAAAACATCACAACAAAAGCAAAATGGAATGTCTGCCATCTTGTAAAACGGTTAAGACTAAAAAATGTGTACACCTTATAAAAACACAAACATGATATACTAAGAAAAGCTTGCCACTTTGTAAAAACTAAACAGACACATACAATCTGTTGCAGTAAAAACAGCATTTAGTAAACATACCACCTATTCTCATCAAAGACATAATACATGACATAAAAAGTTCAAATAAACAATACATTTTAGACAGTAAAATAAAAACAGTATTAAACATCAAAGTCATAATACGCTTGAATCGCTGAAGAATTATCATGTAAACACTGAAATCGACCACTAATGCTTAACAGTAAATGGCCTGCTCATCACCTCCAAAAAGAGTCACACAACTAAAAAGGCCTTTAGAAGCATCACAAAACTAAATCCACAAACAAAATAAAAAGAATACATAACACAAATGCAACATATGTAAATAATTCAAAACCTTAAGAAAACAAAACAACTTCTAGCTTTCGTGAAATAAGACCCATAGTGAACCAATTTAAGATAACCTATGACAGGTTACTGATAATGCTGAAGTCACCCATGGTTGATATAATTTCACTGGCAAGAGTTTTTGATCATGATTATGTGGCAAAACTTCTAGAAGGCAGACACAGACTATTATCCAAACTCCTATTTATCTGAAGCTTTTAGATCCAAGTATGAAAGACAAGATGCCTGCAACAATGAGGTCATAGGTTTGCATGTGGCATTTAACATTGGAAACCCTCGACTGGACAAAAGTAACAGACCAAGCTGAGGCTGTTGGAGTGGTTTCCCAATAATTTAACAAAGCACATGGTACACAATTATAGTAGATCACGAGATGAAAAGATACCCAAGTACAGGTTGTATAATAGAACATGGATAGTAAACAGGAAACAAAGAGGAGAATTGCTAGTGCGGTGTAAAAGGGCATAATTTTTAGAAATGTACATTAACATATGTTAGCAGAATTACAGATGGACCTGAATGAAAATAAAATTTCCTTTTTTTAATTTCTTCAAGTCCTTTGAGTTTCTAATACCATGGCAAGAATGGACCCCATTCCTAAGTCAAAGTATGATTAAAGTTCATGAAATTAGTATTGTTTCAATCTATGATGTTAGCCGGAAGTGCTCTTTGCAGCACCCGCAATGTACCCAGTAGTGACTCCTTCTGCAATTCATAGGGAGTTACATGTATTGCAACATATCTAAGTACGATTGTAAATTATTTTTTATAAGATCCGTTGCTCCTACTACTATTGCAACTGTCTGGGTATCCTTCTTTCACACTGCCCTCATTTCTGTCTGCAAATCCTGGTATTTCATGACTATCCGACTCTTTGCATGTAAGACATTGTAGTTACTGGGTGCAGCAGTTTTAATGATCAATGCTACTTTTGCCATCTTTTCACGGACTACTATATCTGGTTTTCTCGCATCTAGTTTTTTTGACCGTTGGTAATGGGTGATCCCATGTGATATAAACTTCATCATTTTCTATAATGCTTTGTGGCTCATGTTTCCAAAGTTTTTCAGCTACTTCTATATTATAATGTTTGCACAATCCCCAATGCAACAGCCATGCCACAGTCCTTCTGCCATTAGTATATCACAACCAGCAACAAGAAGTGAGACTGTTTCCAATTAGTTTTTTCCAAAACCTACATTTGTCTGTTTCTCCCACATGTTCAATGGACTTTGTAGACCAACATGTATGTAGTCCACTATCGCAGGCTGCCAATATTAACCTTTTGTCTTTTGGTTTACATTCACCTCTCCTTAACCATTTCTGCATTTGATCCTGGTCAACATGAAGTTGTTCTGTGAGTTTTCTATACTTGTAACTATATTATGCACTTTTCACATTTCTTGCCTTTTTATCTGATCCTTCACCTTATATTCTTTCTTTTGTTTTTTGCACATTCAGTTGCTGCCTGATTTTTATATACTTCTGGTTTAATTTCCTTTCCCACGTGATACCAATATGCTTCTGCTTATAAACTAAGCAGCGAAGTCATCTTAGACTTATTCTCCTCGTGTTTTAAAACTTTCACTACATTTGGGTCTTGTGAGGTCATCAGATATATTCATGTAATCAATTTTGAGGAGTCCCATACCTCATTCAGAATGGGGAATATATAGTGTTGGTATATACTGATTTTTATAAATCATTTAATAAGCATGAAGAATCCTTTTTGTTTTCCTGTCCAACTGGTCCACCACCCTGTAAGGCCCAGTCAATCACTCCAAAACTATAAGTTAGGACAGAAAGAACAAATTGGATTATAACTTGGACTTTGTTCCTAGATGTCAATGGTGTTTTCAGTATTAATTTTAGTCTTCTAAAATACTCCTTACTAACTTTTATTCACATTTTTTCATGTTCTGTTGTTAATCCTTCATCAGTTTCAAATATTTATACACTCCCTCTTGCTCATGTTTTTTTATATCACATTCCTGTCCCAGGCTGATGTTTTCCTGGTGCTCCAGTTTTCTTCTTTAAAGGCTGCTTTTGCAATTTATCAAGACCAAATGGCATTCTTATATCATCTGAAAAAGTTTTGATTACTTGCAGTTTTCAGTTCCTCATCTGACGACCTGTACAGTTTTAAATCATCAACAAAAAGATGAGGAGTCTTTACACTTTGTTTTTTTTCTGGGATCCAAATTGTAGTCATGACTTAATCTGTTAAGCAGACAGTTTAATGGGTTAAGGGCAAGACAAAATAGCAGAGGTGACAAAGAGTCATCCTGGAATATCCCCATTTGAATGTTTATCCCTGGAATAATAATTTGTTCTTTATCATGCCTTAACTGCAAAGTGGTTTGACACTGTTTCATGGTCGGTATAATGTAATCGATTGGTGTAAGGTATATCTTATACATTTTAAGCACTCTTTTATCCATGAATGTGGAATGCTGTCAAATGCTTTTTTGTAGTCTATCTATTTAGATTCTTCTCCTTTTTACAGTTCTCCATTATGACATTATTTAACAGATGATCCCTTGGTCCATATTACTTTATTTGGTTACTCTTTTGGTCTATTGCCACAACTGAGTTTTATTCTAAATGACTATAACTTTGTCAACATCAATTCCAATGTATAGTTTATATGTCATCAGAAGGCAAGTTATTGGTCTATAGATTTTAGGCTAGCTTGCAGGTTCTCTCTTAAGTAGGGGCATTGTTTTTCCTGTTGTTAACCAGGTTGGTGTCTGTTCAGGGTGTGCATATAAATAGTTCTTACTCATGGCTTAATATTCATGTAAAGATGTTAATACTTTTAGCCAGAAGTTAGATACTGCATCTGGGCCTGGGGGTTTTCCAGTTTGGAGCTTTTCTTCACTTTGTTTCAGTCTCTCGGGCAACTCACTGGCAATTACTTCATCCCATTTCTTTCTTTTACTTCTTCTATGCATTCAGCATTTTTGTTATGTTCTGCAGGATCTTAATACATATTTCTCCAAAATGTATCTCTTTCTTCTTTTTTTTTTGGTGGTATTTCATTTACTTTTGCCTAGTTTCCCAATTCTTTATAAAACTTTTTTGGATCATCAGTAAACTGCTTGTTTTGTACCTTTCCTTTATATTTATCTGCAAATCTTCTACATTTTTCTGCCTGTGCTGATATTTGTAGTTTACTATTTGCAATAGATCCTAATCTGTTTTAATACTGTGCATTGATTTTATCACATCTATCTTAATGAGATGTTGATCTGTTCCCTCTTCTGTACTCTTCGAACAGTGACACTTCTTATCTTAATTGCTTTATAGATTTCTGTATTAAATACTTCCATGATGGCATTTGATTTCTCCCTTTTCTTTCCTTTACTGCCTTGTGGTTTTTTTTGGTAAGATTTTATCTGTTATTAACTTCGCTGCACAGTAATATATGTAATTTATGTGTGTTATATTGCATGAATCTCTATGATCACTCCTAATTACTGTATTCATTTATTTTATCAATGTGACAATGTGAGGTATTGCCAGCTATACCAGGAGAAGTAGGTGGTGGATGTGTTACATATGCCAGCATAGCTAGCTGGAATTTAGTAAAGAATTATATGTTATTTAAATAACAAACTGATTTGTACAGCCGGTTGTGATGAAAATGTATTTGTAAAGTTGCTTATGTTTAAAAATGTATCAACAGTGTGTCCTGCTGGACAGAGGCATAAATGTACATGTTTTAATGTAACTTTTGAAATGTATACATCGTAACAGACATTACTGGAAAAGAAGAGGTGAATCTCAATCCATCTGACTTTGAAAAATAGAAAGAAATTAAATTATTTAATTTAGGCAATAAAGATTATATCTTACAATTCTCAATGCAGCCAGGTACAAAAAGTCTGTACTAGGATGCTTCCTGCATTGTCATTGGGGTGAACTAATTACTACTCTGGAAGGGTGAATGTTTATGACTTCCAGGAGCTGCAGAAACTCTTAGCAAGGGTGTGTGTGTGTGTGTGTGTGTGTGTGTGTGTGTGTGTGTGTGTGTGTGTGTGTGTGTGTGTGTGTGTGTGTGTGTGTTATTGACACATAGGTGCTAAATCCTGACAACTTCTAGCCAAGGGGGAAAGTATGGGAACTAGAAATCAAATGACCAGATGTATGTGATGTCATTCTGTAATTCATAACTAAAAATAATGTTTAATACTAGGTGAGACTGAAATCTCAGAGCACTCTCTTTTTCTAACCTGACAAAGAAGGCTCTCTCACTACTTCATCTTGCCTTGCTGTAGTAAGTAACCAGGGAATAATACTTCTTTAGATCAGTCAGGAAACTATAGTGACATGAGTTAAGTACTGTTTTTCCTGTAACTGTGTGAACCTGTCTACCTGTGTTATTTTCAATATTTTCTGTGACTGAAACTTTAGTGTTTATTGTAAACAGATATTTAGTATTTTCATTTTCTTTTATTATTTATTATTAAATATATTTAAACATTTCATTGTGGATCGTCCTTTAGAGAATATTTTAAACTTTGAGAGGACTTATATCTATTTGTTGACACTGTGGCTACTTATGGAAGCCTTACTGCATTAGTCAAATTACCATTTGTATTAATATTAATTTCACTCAATATACTTGAGTAGTCTTGCAAGAGCCTTAGAGTTGAGTTGATGGCTTTGGGGTGTCTGGTGGCAGTGTAATGACCTTATAGTCTGGGCAGAAGGGGGAATAGCTAGTAAATCTGTGCCAGCCTTTCTCAGGTGTGTGTGTGTGTGTGTGTGTGTGTGTGTGTGTGTGTGTGTGTGTGTGTGTGTGTGTGTGTGTGTGTGTGTGTGTGTGTGTGTGTGTGTGCGAAAATAAAATCTCAAAGTAAGTGTGTGTCAGATACTTGGAGCAGGGACACAAAGCACTGGTTTCACAGAGAAGGTGCTGGAGGAGTTTGCTTGGACAGTCATCTGAAGACTCAACCCTACAGCTGTGCCAGTGGGGAGTCTTATTGGAGAGGGAGACAGAAAGAGAAACTCAGATCCCATACTGAGTATGTTCCCCTGTGTTTTCTTAAGGGAAATTTTTCTTGATGCAGAAAGCTGCATCTGGAAATACTGGGTGAATCCATTTTTGTTCCAAGTGAATATCCCTCTCCATTGTCAATGGATTCAGGATCCTTGATTACTGACCCTGAGATGGGATATCACATATTGGTGAGGAGTGGTGCGGATATTAATTGAACATCTGTAGCCTGTTAGCAGTTGTCTCTGAAGGTGTGTACTCTCAGCAGCCACAAGGTAAACATTCAGAGTTTCATTATCACAACAGTTTTATTTATTTTTTTTAGCTTATTTAGTCAGGAAAAGTGTGCAAAGATGTCAGCAGAGAATTATAGCAAGCTGAAAAGGAACCAATTGGCCAAGGTGTGTGAAGCCAAAGGACTGGTGCATGCCAACCTGACTAAAGAGGAAATGATTTCAGCCTTAGTCACAGCTCAGACCAGCAACTAGGAGGATGACCTGACTGATGATGTGCATTTGTTCACCTTTTCCTCAAAGGATGTAAAAATCCATCTGGAGTTAAAGAGACTTGAACTGGAGGCTAAACATTTGGAATTATAATCAGCAGAGAGACTGTAGCATTTGGAGGCTGAAAAAAAGGAGAAGCAGTGTTAGCATAAGTGGGAGGCATTGACTCTTTGCCAAGGTCATGGAAGTTATGGGGAAGGGAATAACTGAACCCCAGAAGCAATGAATGTCAGCATATTTCTTCCACAGTTTACAGAGGATGATAATTGTGATAGTTTTATTCATATATTTAAAAGCATATGTAAGCAGTATAATGTTGACCAAGGGCTCTGGGTATGGTTCATGACCCCCTTACTTCATGGTAAAGCTGTAACTGCTGTTTCTAAATTATCTGATATTGATTGTTTAGACTATGAGAAAGTAAAGAAATGTTTACTTGAATGTTTTAAGTTAACACCTGGAGCTTACAGAAAAAAAGCTTCATGAGCATAGACACAAGGCAGATTAAAGTGTGCATGATTATATTGCTGAGTTAAGAACTTATTTTCATGGGTGGATGAGTGGGTGTTGGGACACCACTTTGGAAGGGCTGGCAGATCTTTGGTGAGGGAACAAGCTCTTAGCACTTTGCCTGAGGACATAAGAATGTGGTTGGCAGACCATGAGTGCAACTCTGCAAATGAGCTGTGAATAAAAGGGGATCAATACTTATCAAGCAGGGCATCACTGCACAGGAAGGGGATATGCAGTGCTGCACATGGCTATAAGAGAACTCATGGTGGGTGCCTAAACCAATCCAACAGAGTCCACCAGTAACAGAGGAAGCTACTAGTTTAGGTTCACAGCTAGGATCAAGTGTTAAAAGCTTTAAATGTATCATATAAATGCAATAATTCACGAAGGCACGAAGTTCTCCCAAAAGGTTTATTGGATAACAACCACAGCAACCAGCAGAACACTAAGTGTTGGTTGCTGTGTTCTGCTCTTTGTGTGGTTTGTTTATCCAATAAACCCTTTCAGAATATGTAAATTATTCCTTCTATTGACTGTTTACTTGTATCATATAAATGTCCATGGAGGCAAGGTGGGGAAGAAAAAGTGGGGGAGCCAGCAAGTGGGAATAACAGTATGCCAGTAGCAAGTTGTCTGGAGACAAAATGGCTAGCAAACTATAACCAGAGGTTATATCCTATCTTAGTGGATGGAAAACAGGGCACTGCTAAGAGAGACACAGCCTCTGACATAACCAGTGTAAATATTGCAGTGGTTAAAGAGGAACTGTAGTTGCTGGGCAGTCTACACCATTCAGAGCTTTAGGAGGGACCCCCATTCCAAATGCCTTTGGCTAGGGCACACCTTGTTTGCGAGGGTGGAAAAGGAAGCAAGCAAGTAGGTGTGTTTGAAGAAATCTCTGCAGATGTCTTGACAGAGAATGATTTTGATAATCCAGTGCCTTGTGTGCATGCAGCTATAAGAAGTCAGGCTTGGAGACAGGTATGTGGGTCTGGTAGCCTGGAGGAGACCCAGACAGACCTCACAACTGAAGCCAGGTCTCATGGGGTGGCTATTTCAGGGAGGAGCTACCCTGTAGCAGTGAGCCTGAAGGTGAGTCATAGCTGCTGGTAGGTACTGGTGTTCCCTTGGACAAGGTGATTGCAAGGGCAGAGGTGAGTGGTAGTACTCAGGTTGACAGTGAGGCACCACTGCTAGAGGATACCAGGCTTCTTGGGGAAAGCAGATGGTAAGGGTCACAATGATAGAGTTGAGACAGGCTCAGCTCTCAGACCCCACATTAAGAGGCTTGAGGAAGGTACCTAAGGGTGTGCCTGATTCTCAAGGAAAAGGGGAGTCTGCATACTGGAACAAAGGGTTACTATACAGAAAGTGGACCCCCAAAGGACTAGACGGTGAGGTAAATCAACAGTTGGTAGTGCCTAGAGCCTACCATCTTGCACTTCTAGCCATAGCCCATGGCATTCCTTTTGCAGATCATATGGGCATAAAGCAAATCAAGAGATGTATTATGCAAATCCTTTACTAGCCTGGGATTGCAAGGGATGTAACTGGGTACTGCAGGACCTGTGAGCAGTGCCAAAAGGTAGGCACGGCAGGAGACAAGGTCAAGGATATTTTGATGCCTTTGTCTGTGATTGAAGAGTCATTTCAGAGGTTATCTATGGATATTGTGGGGCCTCTGAGTACACTAAGCTCCATAGGAAAAAGTTCATCCTGGTGGTAGTAGGTTATACTACTAGATAACCCAAGGCAGTGACTCTTTCCTCCATTGAGGCAGAGAGGGTGGTAAATGTTTTGTTAGAGATTTTTAGCAGGGTAGGTTTCCCAAGAGAAATACTGACAGTCAGAGGTGCCAATTTCATGTCAGACCTGTTGGCTTGTCTGTGGAAGTGCTGTTGGGTGAAGCACCTAAAGACTGCCCCTTACCATTCTCAGACTGATGGTTTTGTGGAGAGGTAAAAGTCTACAATAAACACCATGCTACAGACATTTGCAGAATAGTTTAACAGCGAGTGGAAGAAATATTTGCACCATCTGCTGTTTGCATACAGAGATGTACCCCAGGAATCCACAGGTTTTGCACCCTTTGAGTTGCTGTATGGGCATAGGGTGAGGGGGCCTTTAGATTTGATTTGTGATGAGTGGGATGGTGAGTGTGAATCTCACAATGAGTCTACTGTGGCATATGTCCTAAACAACAAGCCAAGGCTTAGGAAGCTCAAAGGCTTGATACAGAAGAACCTGGCATAAGCACAGCAGCAGTAAAAGGTCTGGTATGACAGGAATGCTTGAGCTCGAGGGTATGGTGTGGGACAGCAGGTTATGGTTCTTATTTCTGTCAGAAACAATAAGTTGCAGGCAGCTTGGGAGGGACCATTCAAAGTGTTAAGGAAGTTCAGTGATGTTAACTCCATGGTAGAACTGCTAGGCAGGAGACAAGGGCCCAAATTGTACCACATTAACATGATGAAACCTTACCATGATAGGATGGCCTGGTGCTAAGTACTTGCAATGGGAGGTAGGAGGAGGCTGAGGGGGATCTATGGCTACAGCAAGCCAGCCTGCAAATGCTAAGTTTCTATGGTAGAGCCTAGGGTTGCAAGCATATGACATGACAGTGCAACACTGTAGTGTGGTCAGCAATGCTAAGGCTGATGGGATTTCAAGACAGGGTTAATGTATTCCCAGATAGGCTCATTACTCTCAAGCAATGTTTCTCAAGGGTCACTTGAAAAACTAGCTTGAGTCTTCAAAGGGGGAGAGATGTGACAATGTGAGGTATTGTCAGCTATGCCAGGAGAAGTAGGGAAGTGGATGTGTAAAATATGTCTTCACAGCTAGCTGGAATTTAGTAAATAATTATATATTTGAATACCAAACTGATTTGCACAGATGCTTATGTTGAAAATGTATTTGTAAAGTTGTTTGTGTTAAAAATGTATCAACAGTGTGTCTTGCTGGAGGCATAAATGTACATATATTATTGTAACTGTTGAAATGTGTATATTGTAACAGAGGATACTGGAATAAAAGAGGTTAATCTCAATCTACCTGACTTTGAAAAATAGTAAGAAATTAAATTATTTAATTTAGGGCATAACGTTTGTAGTTTACATTTCCTCAATGCAGCCAGAGACAAAAAGTCTGTACTAAGAAGCTTCCTGCATTGTCATTGGGGTGAAATAATTGCTACTTTTGAAGGGTTGATGTTTGAAATTGTTTTATGACTTCCAGGAACCGCAGCAGATCTTAGCAAGACTGTGTGTGTCTGTGTGTGTGTGTGTGTGTGTGTGTGTGTGTGTGTGTGTGTGTGTGTGTGTGTGTGTGTGTGTGTGTGTGTGTGTGTGTGTGTGTGTGTGTGTGTGTATGTGTGTGTGTGTGTGTGTGTGTGTGTGTGTGTGTGTGTGTGTGTGTGTGTGTGTGTGTGTGTGTGTGTGTATTATTGACACATAAGTGCTAAATCCTGACAGCTCCTAGCCAAGGGGGGGGGGGGGCATGGGAACCAGAAGTCAGATGAACAGATGTATTCAATGTAATTCTGTAATCCATCACTAAAATAATGTTTAATACTGAGTGAGACTGAAATCTGAGAGCACTCTGTTTTTGTAACCGGACAAAAAAGAATGGTCTCTCACCTACTTCATCTTGCTTTGCTCTAGTAAGTAACCAGGGAATAATAATTCTTTAGATCAGTCAGGAAAATATAGTGAGATTCGTTAAGTATTGTTTTTCTGTAACTGTGTGTGTAACTGTCCACTTGTGTTATTTTTAATATTTCATGTGATTGAAACTTTAGTGTTTATTGTAAATAGATATTTAGTATTTTCATGTTCTTTTATTATTTATTATTAAATATATTTAAACTATTCATTGTGGCTGGTCCTTTAGAGAATATTTTAAACTTTCAGAATACTTATATCTATCTGATGACACTTTGGTCACTCCTGGAAGCCCTACTGCATTGGTCAAACTACCATTTCTATTAATATTAATTTCACTCGGTATAATTGGGTATCCTTGCAAGAGCCTTAAACTAGCTGGCTTTGGAGTGTCTGGTGGTAGTGTAACTACTTTATAGTCTGGGCAGAAGGGGGCATAGCTAATAAATCTGTGCCAACCTTTCTCAGGGGTGTGTGTGTGTGTGTGTGTGTGTGTGTGTGTGTGTGTGTGTGTGTGTGTGTGTGTGTGTGTGTGTGTGTGTGTGTGTGTGTGTGTCAATTACTTGGAGCAGGCACATGAAGCACTGGTTTCACAGAGATGGTCCTGGAGGACTTGGTTTGGGCACTCAGCTGAGGAATCAATCCTACAGCTGTGCCAGTGAGAAGTCTAACTGGGGAGGAAGAAAGACAGAGAAACCCAGACCCCAGATTGAGTGTGTTCCCTGTATGCATTTAAGGGAAATTGTGCTTGATGCAGAGAGGTGAATCAGGAAATATTGGGTGTATCCATTTTTGTTCTAAGTGAATGTCTCTCTCCAGTGTCACTAGTGAGGATTCAGGCTCCTTGATTACTGGCCCAGAGTAGGGACGTCATAATCAAACTTCTAACATTTTGGGTTTTACTGACTTTCTGTATTCTGTTTCTTTCATTGATCTTAATATGTCTATCCACCTCTATTAAATCAAGCAACTCTTATCTTAGATAATTTTCCTCTAAATGAAGTTTCTGTTCTTTGTTCTCCATTTCCTGTGGGCATTCTACAGAAAGTTTCAGAGCATCTTCCTGTGACACATTCTCCTCAGTTTCATCCTGTTTCATCCTTTGCTCTTTTATATGGAGACTTACTGCCCTATCACTCCACAGCATTGACTGCGTCAGTGTTACCACTACTGCTTTCCTAGGGAATGCTCCCAGGTTTCTTCATATGGCAACTGATCAGATGTTTCCTGCTCAACTGTTTTTTTTTTTCCTTAATTTTGGGATCTATTGCTCTATCCTGCTTATCTAACTCTGATAACAACACAGCAGGACAGAGGACAAAATCCTTCACTTCACATGTAATCTATAACCTCAGTTTCTATCTCTTTAACTTCTCCATTACTAATCCTCATTTCTTCTTTTCCTCTTTGTTTACTTATTTTTGCATTGTAAATTTTTCCACATCTAGATGCCTTTGCCTGTATTTCTCTTCAAATATCTTTGGTGCTGTTCCTTTTGTAATGATTTATTTTACTTTCTCCTCTGCATAAATATTGCACAATATTAAATCTCTTTTTCTTTCCCATGTCCATATTTCTTCTTCAGATGTCTCCTGCTCCACCTGTTTCTCCTTACTTAAGGGACTTGCTGTTCCATCATGCTGTGATATAACCTGTCTTAGACTTTCTACACTAAATCCTCCACTTCACAGGTATTCTGTAACTTCAACTTCTATTTTTACTTTTCTAATCTTCTGTTGTGCATCCCATCTTTGTGATCTTATTTCTTGTATTGTGAAATTTTCCATATCTGGATGCCTTTGCCTTTATTTCTCTTCAAATACCTTTGAGGCTGCTTTTTTATTGATTAATTTGGCTTACTCATTTGCATAAATATTGCACCATATCAGATCTCTCTTTTTGTTCATATTTCTTTTTTATACATTTCAAAAATATCTAGATTTTGTTCTTTATATTTTTGCATTCCCTCAGTCCCTTCTTTTTCTAAATGGCCCAAGGTTCATTGGTCTATATCATGTTTTCATAAATCTGTTGCATTAATGAACACCATTTTTTATTTTAAGCTTCTGATGGTTTTTCTTGTGCAAGTATTTTTCTTTCCTCTAATTTCTCTCTTAATCTTTTTGTGTATCTTCTGTCTGGAAATTCTGGGTTTCTTGCATAATAGTAATAATGTATATCAAAAATGGAGATGAGAAGACCACAGCATAAAATTCAATGATTTATTATAGAACCAATATCAAAGTAGAACAGATAACACCAGTAAGCACTTTCACATCAAATAAATGCTTCATCAGACTTCATTCACATTGCACATCACTTCCTGTTTAAATACATTCTCTAACCAACATACTAATGGAATAACTAAATAATTGAATGATTCATCAATTACCATGTTAAAGACAAACACTTTGTTAAAATATAAAATGCTAAAAATAAGATAAAATTACTTAAACCTCTTAGCAGCCAGCAATGGTTTTATCAAAGCCCTTTAATTGAGCCCAGGTAATTTATCGGCTTGCAGCTTAACTATCCAATATAATTCATTCTGTTCAGTAACATTTTTCTTGTCTCCCAACCTTAAACTGTAACCTATACAGCATATAACCATAAATTGGAATGTGTGTGTTTTATTTAACATTATGTGCTTAGCTAGCGCACTTCTTTCAATATCTCCATTGCAAATGGCCAAAAGGTGCTCTCTAACTCTGTCACGAAGGGATCTGTTCATCATCCCTACATGATATGAATGACAGTCATTACATACTGCCAAATATATCAAATCATTAGTAGCACATGTAGCATTTACTCTAAACTCATATTTAACATTAGTTGTAAGATGTATAAAAACATTATCTGGACTTAATACCTTACATATATTACACTTCCCACGTGGTCTTAAATAGGGTTTTGATATTCCCTTCCCTACAGATGACCATTTATTTGAATTGCACAATAGTCTCTTTAACATCTTTTTATTCTTATACCTAAAACAAGGTTTATCACCCACTATCTCTTTAATTTGTGCATCAGATTTTAGAATGAACTAATTCCGTTTCACAACATCTCTGACCATATCAATATTACTAGAATCCTGTAGACTCAATAAAGTTCTATTTGCATTGTAATTGCATTTTTTACTAGTACGTGAGACTCTAGTTTCCGACATAGTATTATCCATATATGGTTTAGCTACTGTATTCCTTAAATTTTCAACATGTTCAAGATTTAAATTAATTTCTTTCAGTGTATATTTATGCTAAACCAATTCATCTCTAAAAGTATCTAAATTCATATGAAATGTTGCATCATTAGTGTTCAATCTAGATATACGCATTCCTTGACCCTGTCTCAAGATAGAATATTGTGCAAGTATTTTTCTTTCCTCTAATTTCTCTCTTAATTTTTTTTTGTATATCTTCTGTCTGGAAATTCTGGGTTTCTTGCATAATAGTAATAATAAATAATTTCTTTCTTATCCGCAATAGTCCACTCTATCACTTTATGGCTGTTTGCAATAGTCCACTCATCACCTTTATGGCTGTTTTTGCTACATCAGTTTTTGTGAATTTTGTGGACTACTACTTCCTTCTACAACAGAGTGCCATCCTCCCCCAAAGCCTGGCCTAGCCCCATTGTAGGAATGTTTCTGTGTCTTGAAGATTCTACACTGCCATTTTTTCCAGTCCTGGAATCAGTGTGCCTACCAGGATTGGACACTTATTTGTCCTAGGTCTTTTGCAACAAGCTATCTTTTTTATTTTTAGCATACTTCTGTCCATGATATATCCTACATAAAATACTGTTTATATATAAGTGTCATCTTGGTGAGAATTTGTAAAAAACACGGTCCACTTCATGAAGGTACTCACCGAGACTTGAGGATGAATTCAATTCCAGTGATATCACTCTCCTTTGCTTACTGGTTTATCATCTCTCCATTTAGACCCCTAATTTCCTCTACATAGATGACATAATGTCTTGCAATAAAAGCAGATGCATAGGCAAATATGAAATGGGTAAGGTGAAAATCTGCAATGAACCATCACTCCATGTGATACAAATGCACAATGGTCATGATTTGTTTTGTGTCACAGACCAATCAAAACTGCCATGGACATACCATGGACAGTAATGGTGAGTCAGCCTGGTGACTTTCCATAGGCAGTAGGAGAAAAAATGGGTTTAATAGCTTACTATGCACAGGAAATCAATGCAATACCAGTGCCCTTCTGTGGGAAGCAGATGCAACAATGTTGGCAACAGATTATCATACACACTAAGAAGCATGACTGATCAGTACTGACAACTCACTGCAGGAATAATGCTGGCAGGTGACTTGCTATGGGCAATTCCTCTAATCTCTTCTGGTCATTTACTATGGCCACTAAACAAAGCAATGGCTTACTGTTAGCAGACTAAGCAATGCTGATGGGAAAATTAACATGATTGCCAGACATAAGCAATGTTGGTTCTTGTAGACAACAGGCCACACAACAAACACAGTATTTCTAGTAAGATCAATATCAGCTCACTGGCAGGAGTAGTCTGACAGATCAATGTTGGCTGTAGAAATGCTTTGTCATCAAATATTTTATAACATAGCTGTGAATATGAGTGTCTGTGTGTGTGTGTGTGTGTGTGTGTGTGTGTGTGTGTGTGTGTGTGTGTGTGTGTGTGTGTGTTTGTGTGTGTTTGTATGTGCGTATGCACATGTGGGCACTGCTTCTGTGTTTTGCATTTCTGAAATACATATCTATTTCTGTGTATGTGTTGCACAGTCTATGCATTGTTTCTGTTGATCTGACTAAGAAATTTGTTGTACTTAATCAGTGACCTAGATTCACTTTTGCCATATTGCACAGAGGTCTCAGAACTATTTGCAAGCACAGCTTGCATAGTTTAAAGTGTTAAGGGCTTGCACTGGACTTACATCTTCTCTAAATCTCAGTCTGTTTAAAAGAAAACAAAATTGACAGGGTGTAATCCACAAAGATTTAAAAAATAACAGTCAGTTTCTGTGGTTAGGAGTTTTCAGAATTTTTTAAGTAGTGACAGTTTAAGTTTAAAACAAGTAGTTCTTACAAATGATTCATGTGCACAGTAACAGAGATTATATCACTGATAAGGTAATTAAGGCTTTCCAAAGGCCTTCAAAGTACTAAACACAAAGATTTGGACACTTATTGTATTCATTTATTCAATCTGAGCATACTCTTGTATGAAACAACTTGTCAGCTGTCATTGTTGCTGCACAGCAGAATTAAAGACTTTCCGAAATGGATACTTCTTCTGCCGTGATATATAGTCAAAGTAACCTTAATAGAAACATGCTTATTGTCAAAAGCATTTCAAATTATGCATTTTAAATGCTACAGAAACAACAAAAAAATCCTTGAAAGTTCACTAGTCGCATATAGTTCCACCTGTATTCTTGAAGTTTTCACATTTCTCATTCCCATCAATACAATAAATTTTGTGAGACTCTATAAACAGTCTGACTGAGAGAATTTTTGCCCATGTATTTCCATGCCTACTCCATGTGATAACCTGCTGCTGTGATATTAAATCTCTTTTCAAATAAGTGCTTGTGGTTATTTAACAGTTTTTCATGAACAGCAGTAAAGTTGAGTGCAATCTCTATACAAATTGTCTTTTTATACAATCTGTCCTCAGAAAAAGTAGTGGAAATAAATCAGGAAAATAAATTTTAATAATACACATGCAGGCTTATCTGAGTCTGTGATGCCTCTGCACTCACCCAGTAATCAAGGAGCATCAATCCACACCACTTGCAACAGTGGGGGATGTACATAATGGGAGGATGACAAGTACATACAAAGTAAATTGCAATTTCCCTTAGGAGCACACAGGGACCACAATCAGTCTGGGGCTGGATTCTGCCTCTTTCTCTGGATCCCCAATAATAGGGTGGAGATCTCAGCTTAGTGCCCAAGCCAAAATCTCCAGCACACTCTCTGTCCAACCAGTGCTTTGTGTCCCTGCCCAAGTAGCTCACACACAGACACACACACACACACACACACACACACACACACACACACACACACACACACACACACACACACACTTTGAGGTTTAATTTATATACACACACACACACACACACACACACACACACACACACACACACACACACACACACACACACACTCCTGGCAAAGCCTGGCACAGGTTTACTAGTTATGCCCCCTTCTGCCCAGACTATAAGGTAGTTTTGACTTCCACCAATCACTGATCAACTACTTAAGGCCCTTAACAAGGGTGTCCAATCCTACTGTGTAATGTTACTATTAATCCAAATGCTTGTCTGACCAAGACTTTCAAGGCTATTTAGGAGTGGCCTGTACAGTGTCAACAAATACATATGCAAGTACTCTAAGAGCTTAAATATGTTTCACAAATATCAGCCATAGATAAGTTTAAATATACTTAATAATAAATAACAACAGAACAAGGCAGTACTCAGTAAATCAATACAGTAATGTCAGAGTTCGAAATCACAGGAAATATTTTAAAAGAACATTGCAGGACAGTCTCAAATAAATACAGAATACATAGAGATACTATCCTCTAAATCATACTTACAGCAAGGCAAGTGCAGATGGTGATGATGAGAGGATGTTCTTGCTAGGTCCAAGACAAAATACAAAATGCCCAGCCTCTCTCTGAGAGAGTTTTTAAGTTAATATCAAATATTACTGCTGGGTTAGCTTAGATGACATCACTTTTTGTAACCTGACTTCAGTTCCCAGAATTTAAGATTTCTGTGTGGAAAATACATATCTCTCAGATGTTTGCTCAGAGCTTTGCAGCTGCTAGGAAGTCATAAAGCAATAAAGCACTTCTGCATCTCAAACCTTGTAATTACTTCTCTTCTAAGGCATTACAAAAACATCTAGACATTGTGTCTGCTGCACTGAAACTGAGATATAACTTTTATAGCACAATCGTAAAACAATTTAATTTCAACTTATTTTCTTGAAGTTTTTCAAGTTAACTCTATATGTTCTAACTTCTATTGTTAAAAATATTTACAGTCACACAGTTACAATAGTTTCCATATGTTTCTGTTCTAAGCCAGCAGAACATGTTGTGGTTACATTTATGAAGCTCAGTACTGTATAAACCCTGTTCAACACATACGTCTGTATCAGCAGTTTAATATACACATAACATGTAGTTCTCTTACATTTGTAAGACAAGCATAGAAATCATGTTGGTATTTACAAATGACATATGATTATTGACAAAATTCCAGATAGGTGGGCTGGTACTGTGACAGGGTCTATATCCTATGGGCTGATAGAAATATACTTGTGTTTAAGTTTTTGGTATTAAAAAGCTTTTTCTTAATAGGTTATAAATTTGTGGTTACACATTGTTAGAAACTAATTATTCTTCTGAGCTGTGATCTTACATGAGATGTAATCTGTTCTAACAAGGGAAATCTTGACAATTAGAGATCCCAAATGCAAAACTAAGCCAGCAAGGGGTATCAGTATCTGAGTCTAGTTCATCCATTTAGGTGATACTCATCCTCATGGAAATATTGAGTACTCCGTCTGTTTGTAATAAATCAACAACAATAAAGAATGGAGAAACAGGTGACCTGTCATGCACCATTATCTAACCTATCTGCTAGCAAATGTATGCCATGCATTAGCCTTAGCTGTCTCTGCTCGGTAGTCTACAACATATTATTCATGGTGGACCATGAGGCTGAGGTTCCGTCATCTTTTCTAGATCACAACTATTCTTAAATGTGAAGAACAAAGGGCATACTAAGTCATGAAAAAGTGTTATCAGTGCACATATGGTATACAGGATACAGCTTATCTTCCATCCATTCATACAAGGTAAGCAGTTGTTACAAAAAAATTATACATTTCATTGCTGACATAGTTTGAAGATCCCAAAAATTCTTAATGTTGCAACTGTTTAATGGTTGGTTAAAAATTAAAGTTTACAGTTTAATAGTGAGCTGTTCAATCTAATAACTTCAATGGTGTTGACAGGAGCTGTTATATTTACAATTTACAGTAAGATCACCTACTCTACATGATGCCTCTGTTAATGAAAATAGTGTAAAAATGTTAATCTCTTAGATGAGATTTAACTAGTTATTATTAGACAATGCATTATTTCTTGTGTTTCATTGTGAACAATAATAATGTTATATATATTTTTCTGTACTGGTGTCATGTTCATTACATATATATATTTTCTCCCACGTGCCTCCATTAAAAAAGAGGTATTTTTTATTCAGTTGGACTTTTCTGGTCAACAAAAGCAATAGACAGATAGATAGATAGATAGATAGATAGATAGATAGATAGATAGATAGATAGATAGATAGATAAGAAATAAAAACATTGTTTGATCTGAATGTGGTAAATGAGTGACATCAGCTAAAACAACAACCTTCACATGGATGCTGCTAGTAATTTTAGAGCTACCTGTAACTTAGTATATCTCTGTAAGATTACAGAAGTTGGATTTGCTGCATGTCAGTGCTGGTGCTTTCATCCATATCTGTATGATTCTCTATAGTCCAGATGGATGAAAAATCATTCTAGGAAAATGGCGTTTATCTGGATGATTCATAAAAATAGGAGAACCAAAGTATCATTCTATGTTGGTGGTTCTGCAAATTTTGATGAGCAACAGAAACAGTTACAGTTCATGTGTAAGGTGTCTAGAATAGTCTATAGTTTAGATCTCTTTATCTGAGCAAGGCACACCAAGTGTGCTCATGGAGGTTGTTTATTTAGATGTTCTGCATATAATCTGGTATTTGCATGGCTCTTCTCTGGCACCCATGCTGATCTTAGTGTAAATATTACCATTTAAAGTTGTTATATGCATCTTCATGACTATAAAACGGCAATCAGCTCTGCTGTGCTTTACAACTAAGACAGTATAAACCAGGCAGATAATGACTGTCTCTCACAGATTTCGGGATTTCCTGAATGCTAGTTAGATACATCTTTGATTACCCTAAATTATCCAGTGTTAGGGGTACTGAGAAGAGAGCATTCAGAACATTAGCTTAGAGCTATAGATAGCTGCTTCACATAAGATGCCAAACATGGATACCAAGCATACCTCTCAACTGTACAGATTTTCACAGAATGTACAGATTTTTGCCTCATATTTTTCATCTGTTTCTCATAAAATTGTGGTATTCTGGCAAATCACTGGCAAATCATTGAAGACTGAAGTCAGAAAGTAATTGCAGATATTTGAGTTTTAGACTTCATATCCTTCAAAAAATTAATGCTAACGGAAAACCTGTTATTCTATGAACTTTCTAAGTTTGTAAGCGTAATATTTAGAAAGTCTGCCTATTTTTGGACCTTTGTACCCCCATCGTTTGTGGCTTTGTCCAGATTTCTTGCTCTAAGAGGTTAAGAGCTATGATAGCAAGAAACCTTAACAGATTGATGTTATCAGAGCTTCATATATTTTGCCTGAGCATATTGCATGGAAAAGCATTTAGTTGAAATTATTAATCTTTTTGTTTGTTTTGTTTGTTTTTTATACATTTGTTGATGTGTAGTAAACATAAGCATCCCCTTTTTAGAGATGTCCTGGAAGCACTTTCTGATTAAATGACTTGCTCAGAGTTGTACAGTAGGCAAAGGGAGGTGAAAAGAATCAAACACTGCACCCTAGGCTACAGGAAGCAGTTCATTAGCAGCATAGGGCCTTAGTCCTCTGTGCTAAGTGCCAGATATTGAAATGTGCTTTATGACTATCCATAATAATTGTCCTGATATCAATCTACTCTAAGGTTTCTAGTAACTGTAGGTGATGATGAGTCACAGTAACAACATATTTATCAGTAATGGACTTTGAAGTGGTACAAAATCGTCAAAACTAATTATTAAAATAACTGCACAAGATCTAGTGTTATGAAGACTAATTACAAATTAAATGCTAAGAATTGAGGCTTTCTATTGCAAAACATTTTATTAAGAACGATACATTAAAAACTTCATAGATAGTCCTTACTAATTAACTTGAGATATTGCTTGTAAAGCAATAAGGAGGGTCAGCCACTGAATGTACTTATTGTATCTAAAGTGTGTCAATTGGAGTGTGCTCTGTTGAGCATTAAAGCTGGACAGGTGAGTGTTAAACCCAGACAATTAAACAGATCTGTGAAAATAAGAGGTTGGATTTTCCTACACAATTGAACATCTTTTTGAATGATGTAAGTATGATGCCCATGATAAAATGGCCTTTTATATGTTTTCCTGGAAGGAAAGAGTTAGAGTTCTGTAAATCAGGGGTATAAACAAGATTTCAGGAAATGTCCACCAAGTTCCAGAAGGATGAGAAAACAAACCATGGATGTCTGAATTCCGGCAGGCAATGCAATGGAAAAGAGGTAAGAATAGTATGGAAAAATAAAGGCAGATTAGCCATCTCTGAATTTGTCTTGGAGTAGACTCAAGAATAATATGAAGTGATATAATAAAGTTTTGTATGCCTTTCCAGCATCTTATATACAGCAAAGCATCAAGTTAAGCAATAAGATACAATAGTGGTTTATTTTATAACTTGATATACCACAAATATACTGTGTGTAATTAGTATGCTTTAATGTAACTGCTTAAGTGCATTGTTTATGCAGCATTTCAGTATGTGTGGGGTGTTATGGCTGAATACAAAGCCCCATTCCCCTGTTTAGATGATGGCAATTCACTTGCCTTTCTCCCCTAAGGGAATTAATGGGTTGTAGGGTTCTCCCTCCAGGAGGAAGAAATAAGACAAATGAGCAACCAGGAGGATGGCTCAATGGTCATTGGGGGGGCAGGTAAAAAAAAGGAAGAAAGAAAGGTGACCAGTACAACTGCTGCAAACCCAGAGGTAGAGTCTAGACACAAGCCAGTGCTAACCTACTATTCTTGATTCGTGATTTTAAAACCTAACTGCAGGTGTCGCAAAGTGAAATGTTATATTGTGATGTCTACTTTCTTGTCACAGAAAAAAACACATATTTATAAAAAAGAAAGGGCTGACACCTGAAAACTGGCTACTATATATATATTTTTTTGTGATTGTAACAAACCTTCAGATCAAATGTAAGAATTTATCATTGGGAAAACAATTATTTTGCATCCTGTCATGATATCATGCATGTATTGAGAATGGTACAAAACTGCTCTAATGTGTACCATCCTCTTCATCTGAAAGTGTTTAACTAGTTCATATGGTAGTCCTTTATAAATATGAGTGAATTTGCAAACTCTTTAGCTGTCTAGTTTTCCTAAACAAATTTAGTGATTTCCTGACTTGGCAGTGATGGCATTGTTTTAGTAATTCAGTAAATAAATATGTAGTTATACTTGCATTTAAATGGTAATGATATAGGTTTAATACCCAAAAGAAAGTTGTCTCATTCATTATCGAAGGATATATGTTACATACAAAGTTTTTGATGCCAACATTACAAATCATTTGGCATTACATAAGTGTATAGTCAGATCAGTTTATAAATATGTCAATAAAATTTTGTTTAGGGCAGCAACGTTTTTTTATGTTCAATAGTTTTATACCATTGAGGCCTGGAGGATGGGAACCCAGCTTGGTACAGGGTAGACAACATTCATTTCACCAAGCTGGGGTTAGATTTACTTAATTTCTCAGTACTGTTCTTATTGCAGACCCTTATATTATGGCCAAGGCCCCCCCCCCAAAAAAAACAGAATAGGGGGAGAACAACTGGAGTTGTAGGGTTTTAGGGCAGTGGTGGAACAGGCCACAGTACTAAGAGAATGCAGACTGGTAGGCAGAAAGGACTCTTGACTAGGATACAGATTCCCAAGCAAGGGCATGCAAGCCATATGATACTCTGAATCATACCTAGTTGGAAACATTCTAAGGCATAGCTGAAAACTGTGAAACAAGGAAATAGATCGTAGCATGGCTGCAGGTGAGGAAAAAACCCATCTTCAAGAGATGGGCAAGGCTAGACATTGCCACTGTACTGGTTCAATGTGACATGCTTCTGGGTGCATCAGCAATATTTAAGTGGGCAATTCACCCACAGAAAGAAACATGCAATGGGGAATTTATTCCATCAGCAATTGCAGTCCTAAGGAGAGACTGGTTTGATCAAAATTGCAGACAGTAGGAAATAATTTTTCAATTTGCTAAATTAGTAGAAAATATCCTGGCAAGGGTAGGGCCAAGCTAGCCTTAGAAGCCAGGCTAGTTTAGCAGTGCAGAATTGGGGGAGATCATTATAATAAATTAAGTCTGCTGTTTAAAGTTTGTCAACTGAAAAAAAGTTTGAAAGCTTATGAAGAAATATATAATGAAATATATATAATAAGAAATTGCAATGTGTTATGCAAGTAAATTTTAATATGAAGTCATAGCAAAAACAAATGCATATACTGTATTTATACCAGTGCTCAATTTTACAATGATAAATAAAGTTCTATGTTTTTATGGTACCTACATACTTGATGAATAAAATCACCCTGGAGAATAACTAATTGTTTGGTCATTTGTGGGATAATGCA
Source organism: Protopterus annectens (assembly GCF_019279795.1). NCBI lineage: Eukaryota > Metazoa > Chordata > Ceratodontiformes > Protopteridae > Protopterus > Protopterus annectens. The sequence continues at coordinate 375,136,080 of NC_056745.1, forward strand.
GGACCACACATTTACTAACATTTTTAAGGTGCTTTTTTGCTAAGAAATATATATTTATAGCATACTGCGCAATGTGAAGTAAAAATTTCAAGTTTATTTGAAAGTGCCTTGCATATAATGATAATAGTGTAAAACTCAATGCTCATACCTGCCATAAACTAGGGAAAGAGGGTAGCTCTCTGTCTCTCAAAACTTAGTACCAGACAAAGAAGCCATTCTTCGCCCAAGCCACAAATAAAAATAAATCCATTTTTCGCCCAAGCTACAGCAAAAACTACCTAATGTATAGAGGCTCCTTGAAATTATCTAAGAAGATAGTACAAGCAGAATTAATTACGGCATCCCCACTTTTTTTTAAAATTTGAAGTAATGGATAGAAATAGGAAAAAATGAACGCACACCTATACTTTCTTGCTGCATTTTTCGTGAGCAGCTTTTCATTCATTTCTTTTTCCATGGTTTTGTATGGTTAGAGGTGCTTGTGCACTCCCTTGGGGCGTTTCACTTTTCTCTGCTGTAATGTGATCATGGTGATTGTTATACATAAGACACGGGATATGGGGGATTAACCCCTTACATGGGGGAGTCCAAGAAATTTTGTGTTTTTATTGTTGTTTGAGTTATGCTTCTCAAATAAAAAATAAAAATAAAAATGTAAGTTTAGAGTTTCTGAATCAGCATTAGGAAAACCCAGGTTAGCATAAAGTGAAGAACTACCAAAAAATATTTTATTGATTGCAGATGTATTTTTAAGGTAGACAAAGTATTTAGAGGGGCAGAACTCTTATGTCATTCAGTGCAACAGATCAAGTCATTTGACGACAGGAGAATTCACAAAAATTGTCAGTAATTGCATATTCAGATTCACACCAAGTTCTGTAATTATTGTGACTAGTGTCATGTTCAGTTGTGACTAGTGTCATGTTCAGAGATTGTAAACAACTGAATCGTATGTCATATACAGAACAGCCTACTTGAGTGTTTAGTATGGGGCCTTTTAGTAGCAGAAGACATAAATAGCATGATATATGCAGAATACCTTTCAAGCATCCATCATTTTCTGAGACATTCTGATTGTGGTTCATACGTTTGCTGTCTTGCTCCTAATTGCAGTTTTTTTGTTGTTGCTTACATTCTTGAAGACAGTTTGTACACTACTGTCAATTAATGATGTTCGCTACAGTAACAGATGTATTTTACATCAGGAAATGCGTGATAATTCAAGAGTTGCTATTCTGTTGCTGCTGTACACTAACAGTACAAATATTTTAAAATGTTCCTAATCTATTAGGGTTTTGTCCTTGACTGTTTTCACTTTGTCCTTGACACTGCTGCTCTCTTAATTTGCATACATTCTGTATACCTTACTTGTTCCAGATACACAGATACACTGCCAGCTCTTCAGTTACTGTAGATGTTTGAATTATGAAAGGCCATGCATGTGTGTAAACTTTGTCATATATGAGCCCCACAAATCATTGACAATCTACATGAATAACACTATTTTTTTTAATTTGTCTTCAAATCTGAGCCCATATAAAACAGCTTAGCAATAAAGTGTGCTGTCTTTTGCTATAACTCATCATATGGGGCCTGATAAAGATCTCTCTGTCATTTAACCCTCCCACTTTATTTATTTCCAATTTCTGGATGTTCTACATATGTCTGTATATGTCTATGCAGATTCCTTATATGACTATCTGCAAACTATGCTTGAAGACATACCCTGATATCTCCACCAAAATATATCTAACTGCATCTCTCTTTTCTTTTAAAGTAAAGATTCAGTTGGCTTGTGTAATAAACTGCATGTGTTCTTCAAAAAACTGCATATGTCCTCCTTTGCTTTGCTCCCACTTTGCTCTTAGAGTGTAATTATCCTTAAACAGTCCTGCAGAAGCCTAAGCTCCTCTTTCCATTGCCACTGAAGATATTTTGACTCTGTAAAAATGAGAACGGTGAAGACGCCCCTTGAGTGTATTGCACAAAAGAGTCAGAGTGGAATCTTCTCCAACTGATTTTTCTAATGTCCCACAAGTTATCTGTTATTAGTGACTATGGGTTAAGTGCTTTAACTGTGCTGGATTAAGGTACTACAAACTGGAAGATGAAGCCTTAGGAGGGGCCAGTTTAGCATACGAGGAGGCCTGATCTGAAACAACTGTTACAGAAACATTAAAACCTTACGACTTACAATTTAGATGTGGGAGCACTGAATATAAAACAGTCTGGTTTCTGACATGTGACAATCTACCAATAAGTCCCATAAAGCTAAATATGCCACTCAAGCTAATAACATCATCAATAAGGCACCCCTAACAGTTAATATGGTATTCAAGGATCTGGGAACATAAGTAGACAGTAATCTGACCTTTGTCCGCCATGTAGGCAAGACAGCAAGAAAATCATTGTGTGTCATCCAATTTACAAGAAAAGGCATGGCATCTAGATCCAAGGAAGTTATACTGCCACTTTATTCTGTCCTTATCTGACCCATCGAGTATAATGCCCCCTTTGGCACATCCACAAATGTTCCATACCAGGAGAATTTAAGGTATAAACTCATTGTCCTATACAAATCACCTTAAAGACCTATCTCTATACTCTGTCTCCTACAGGTTACTGAGAGGTGATCTATGCCTGGCATGCAAGACATCCTCAGACCCAGCTCTGATGGACCTTTTGCACATCCACAAAATGAACAGCATTAGAACCACTAGATCCAAGAATTTGAATTTTGATTGTGACAAAAATAAGACATGTTGGTGAGACAGCTATGTGTCTCAGTGAATCCACATGCTCTGGAATAGACTCCTCAGCCATGTGAAGCAGAGTCCATCCCTAAGCCTATTTAAGCATAACCTTGACCAATGGTTGGAAATCAGAAATCGGAACTTCATCATGGGTCTGGTCCCAAGTCTCGATCGGCAGAGGCAGACAGTAATGCCCAAACTAACATACACCCCCCAACATATAACCTCTAGATACTTCTGAATTAACATACTCCCTGCTAATAAATGCCAATGATACATAGGGAGACAATTAGGTTGGATTGTAATGGCTACGCTTATAAAGCCTCTGATGGTTGTTAGCCTAGTATATACCTATAAACCTATGAACCTTCAGTAGACTGGCTAGAGTTAACTGTTTCATTTCCTTGACATCAACTGTTTTATTAGCTTTTATCAACTTGCCGATACCTCCCATTTCACTAGAAAATGAAATCATTTCTCTCCAGGTTCAGAAATACATCAACAGTGATATGATCTGGATATATATGATCCTGTATGGATTTGTAAAGAAGGTAAGGTTACCTAAATTTTCTCTATGTATGACGGAAAGTATCTGAAACATTTAAGATAGTCAAGATGACCATCAAGGCTATTTATGCCTTCGTCTTTTTTAAGTAGTTTATAAAAAAAAGCTTTTACTTTATACCTAACCTGTGCAGGTCAGTAAGTTCTAAGTGAGTTAAATTTGTCTCTTGAAACATTCTAATATCAGCTATCTGCTTCTAGGAATATGCAAACACCTTGCTTCTCCTAGCTTGTTTTTTTAAACCCATTTATGTTAACTGAGAAAATATTCATCTTTTAAATGATTTAGTATCAATGAATTGCATTAAGAATCATTGTGATATCAGAATACATCAAAAAGGTGTAGATAGCAGACTCCCACAAAGTGCATTCACTTCCCCTGATAGTTATCATCCATTGTTATAGTGTAGTTTAATAACATTATCAAATCAAACAATATATATCAGCATGATGGTATCAGGAATAACAAACAATGTAAACTATATGCAACAATCTATACAGAAGCTCTTCACCTCCAACAAAGGGCGTCACAAAACAACCAAGAGCCTGGTATTTCATTCAGCAGTCTATAGTAAATATGCTACAGGAAGAAACAGCTTTCCCAAATGACCATTGTAACTCCTGTATAAGCATACATTGGATATAATTCTCATATGAGGTATTACAGTTTCCAGGGCCCTGAGTCAGTTTCCCAGTCCTTCGTATAACATGTTTAACAGAGTTCATCAATCACTGCAGTAGACCCAGGCAATGTCTCTCTTGACTGCTATACATACATAGATACATACAAATATTTCATGTATGGGCAATATACCAAACACTTGTTCTCTTAAAAAATATGCAGGTGTTCATAAAAACTATCTAAACTAGTACTTGCTTTAATGTAATTTGGTAGTCTGTTCCATGCATCAGTTATAATCTTCTACCTAGGTTGTCTGATGATTCTCTAGTACTTTTAGTTAACCCCAAACATTCCCAGAGGTAGTTGTCACCAAATGCCTATATACCTGAATAAGATCTCCTCTTAGATATCTGTAAGAGACACTGTACAAGTTCAGATATTTTAGTCTTTCATAATAACTTACATTTTCACATCCACAGATACCTTTGGTATATTTCCATTGTACTCTTTCCAGTTTATGCATGCTTGTTTTCTTATAGGGTTTCTATATTGTTATTCCATACTCAGGTTTGGGTCTAATGTAACTAACAAACAAAGACTTCATTATTTTTGATTTTGTAGACTTAACCAAGGATTTTGCCTGTCCAGTTGCTGTATGATACTTACCATGTCCTATTTGTAAGCCATGCAGCTATTCATCTTATCAAGAGTACATCAATACTTAGTCGTACTAATTTATTGATCAGTGTTATTTGTAAGACTCTGTCAAATGCTGAAGTCATATCTATATAAATTACATCACAGCACAATTTTTCTTTCATAGCTGTTATTATATTGTTAAAGAACATCATGTTACAGGTGGTTATAGATCTGTTTTCAACATATGCATGCTGATATATGGTTTCAAGTTCCACCCTATCCAGTTCTGACAATAACTTATCCAATATTACCTTCTCTATTATTTTTCTACAACATGAAAGTGGACGTAAGGGTCTATATGACTCTAAGATTGTCCTACTCCCCTTTCCCTTAAAAACAGGTTTAATAAGCGCAGCTAAACAATCTTGAGGAATCTCGCCATATTTATATGACCTAGTGAATAGTAGATATAATGGTACTGTAAGTTCTTGCTGAAGTGTTCTCAGGTCATTGTTACTAATTCCGTCTCTTCCACGTGCTTTGTTTGGATCCAGTTTGCGCAGTTATTTTTTAATATAATCTAATTTGATTCCAGTATTTGGGGTTACCTGGATGTCACTAGGACAACTTACCACCCCTTTTGTGGAGCCAAACTGTTTTACATAAGATTTTGTAAATATATCTATAATCTGTTGTGTCTGAGAATAAATTTTAGAATCTGCACACAGTTTAACAGTTTGTGTATCTTTACTCCTTCCCCACCTTATGTATCTATAAAAAGGTTTCCTGTTAGGGTCAATATCTTTATATAAATTTTCTTCAAATTTTTCTTGATCTTGTCTTACACTATGCTTAATCTATTTGTCCAGCTTGTTTATTTTGGTTTTCAAAGTTGTAGTTCAACCTCTCTTCCATTTCTTATATTTTTTGTCTCTCATCTTAATCAGATATCTTGTTCTTATGGAAATATATCCCCCTGACGTTGTATGCCTAGATCCCGATGTTAAACATTTTTTTGATTTTTTTGCACTCAAACAATTTTTCTTTCAAAACTTTTCACATTCCATCTGCAGTTTTTCCAGTGAACACCTCACCCCAATTAGTTTTACATGGTGACTGCTTTGCTTCCATATAATCTGTAATTAACCTTCTGTGCATTGGCTTAGATTTCAGTTTGGCAGAATTATCTAACAACAAATTAATCTTTATAACCCCATGATCACTGCACATCAATGGTGGTAAAACTTGACTTAAAGTTACAGTAATTTCTTTGGGAACACAAATGATGCCTAGTATGGTCTGTCCCCTGGTAGGTTTTTATACAATCTGAAGCAATTGTTGTTCCAGAATATATGCTGTGAATAATTTCTTTATTAACATTGTAGAATCTATATTATTCCAGTCTGTTTCTGGTAAATTTAAGTCCCCAGCTAATATTATTCTTCCCTCCTGTGTTTCATGCAAGAAATGTATGAATTCCTTTAGGTTATCTTGCACTTGACTTTGGTGGTCTATACACTCCAACAATTGTTATATGTTCCAGGGTTGTCTTTATTGTCACAGTTACACAATCTATAGTACTGCTATAATCTCTGAACATGTAATCATCACAGGTCTCATAGCTATCTTTAATCCCTATCATAACACCTCCACCTAATATTTTGTTAGAATGTCTGTTACAGTAAAAACATTTATACCCTGACAGATCTGGTTTCCAGTCATTGTTCTTTAACCATGTTTCACAAACAATCTTCTTCTTCGGCATTTTCCCGGTTAGGGATTGCCACAGTGGATCATCTGTCCACTCATGATTGGCAGTGGAGTTTTATGGTGTCGAGTTGCCAGCCCAACCTTCCACAGAAGGCACACACACATGCACAAACTCATACCTAGGGCCAATTTAGAGTGCCCAATCCACCTACTGCATGTCTTTGGGGTGTGGGAGGAAACCGGAGCACCTAGAGGAAACCCATGCGACCACAAGGAGGACATGCAGACTCCACACAGAAGGCAGCCAAGCATCAAACTAGAGAACCTCTTGCTGTGAGGCAGCAACACTAACCGCTGCACCACCATGGCCGCCCCATGTTTCACAAACAATAACAACATCAATCTTGTGGGAACATAGCAACTTTTCCAATAAAAAAACATTATTATTAATGCTCCTGGTAGTGACAAGCATCAGAAATGCATCAAATGTTGCTATCTAGGGGCTGTTAAATTTTTGACATGGCAAAAATCTTGTCTAGTGTTTGTCAAATATTGCAAAATACCTGCTGCAAAAATTCTCTTCCAGATATAGACAATGCACACCATCCTGTCTGAACATGTGTGCCCAAAACAAGGCATAGATGCTTTACTCATTCACAGTTTTTAAAACAGGACATGTTTTTCCATGCAGGTATTTACTCAAAAAATCTTTTCATTCACAGTGACCTGACTATCCTTTCTATAGATGATTTGTGAAAAATACATCCTAACACCAGTACAAGCAATATTATCTAAGAGGGTTGTCAGTTCCCTATTAACAGTCATTGAATCCTTGTGGGTGACATAATTTGTACCAACATGAATCAAAACAGATCCATACTTCCTTACATTAGGGCATTGCGAGGCTTGTCTCACATATTCTATTTTCACTCCTGGAAACCATAACACTATTTGATGTTCATTATCATCTCTTCAAATAAATATATCAGTTCCTCTAATAATTGAATCTCTAATTAAAAGAATATATTTGCTGGCCAGCTCTGAAGAATATTCAGCTTCTGATACAGTAATATCTGCTCTATCAGTTGTTATGAAGGATAGATCTTCATCACTATTAGCCTTATTAATCCCACTGTTTTCATTGTGTATTCAATTCTCATCCAGGTGGTATTGTATCCACAGCTTGAGTCATGTAGTCAACATCTGTCTTTCTCTTCTTTTTTCTTACAGTAATGTTGTTTAGTCCTTCCACATTCAGTTTTGATTTATTCCTTTTCACCTGCCCCTTGCCTCTTTTTTCTACCTTTTCTGTTCATAGGTTCATAGGTTCATACTAGGCTATCTGCCCTAGGGTATTTATAAGCCTAGCCAGAGTGTGTTTGGCTTTCACCACCCATTTTAAAATAATTTTGCTATGCCCTTTTTTGAGGTTAGTATACTGTACCTCTGTCTAACAGTGACACAGAAGTGATATCCGGGGTAAACCTACGATCTCCCATCCACTCATCAAGATTCCTCTTGAAGAGAGTCAATGAGGGACTCTGCCTAACCTGGACTGGGATTTTATTCGAGAGTGAAGGGAGCCTCTGGGTTATGAATCTGTCCCTCCAGCATGTCCTATTTATTTCACTGCTGAGGTTCAAGTCTCTCCTCAATGGGATTTGGATTTTCTGAGGTGCAGCATGTCCATTAATTCGGGTTGGACATGGCTTTATATGTCAGGCACAGAGAGCAGGCTGTATGCCACTGAGTAGAGCTGGAGTTTCTTTTAAATGGCATCTGTTTGAGCCCTTTGATCCTCTTGGTGAGGTACTGTTGGGGTTTTTCCAGTTGCTGCAGGTGTCTGGTAAGGTTGTAATTATGGGCCTGATGAGGGATGAGTAAAGAGGCACTATGACCTCCCCTGACCTAGATGTGAATCCCTTCATGATTAGGTGGGCTATATAAAATGTTTTTCTAACCACTTTGGTTGTCAAATGAGAGATTGCTATCAACTTGGGTCCCCAGGTCCCTAATTACTTCTTCTGTACTTAATGGATTACCACCTATGTGGTAATTTGTGGGCACTGTTTTTGCCAAAGGGATGACTATACACTTTTGAGGCCATGGCTCTGACACCAGTTGTCTGTTTCTATGAGGCCCTTTTGGAGGATGCTTGTGTCGGCTGGAGTGTAGTCATCTGCAAACTTGGTCAGCCACAGTGCTTCCGTGTTGGCCTGTACCTCCGAGAAATATATACCAAACAAGAGAGGTGCCTTTTTCTGTAGACAGAGGGTTTTCAGATAGAAAAATTTCATCATTTCCTGTAACCAGTGTGTTACATAAGAAAGCAGTGTCCTTTTACTATGTATTCTCTTTCCTTTACAGTCATTAATCAGTTTCTTTTTCTTCCTTGTTATTTGTTATGAACTTCTTCCTTTCTTTCTTTTTTTATTTCCTTCTAAACAAATTGGATCCCCAGATTGCTGAATACTTCCATCCAGAATTCCAGAGTTGTCAGCGGCATCATCTTGTTTCATAGAGGGTTGAATGATCCTTGCAGAAAATATATGCATCATTTCCTAAATATGCTCTATTTGTTCTCTGCCTAACATTATTTAGTTCATCAGTCCAGTCATTAATATATGAAACAACAGTTCTCCAGGCCATGCCAATTCCACAAGCACAATCATCATCATTAAGTCTAGATTTACTTCTAACAATGGTAAACAAATCATCCAACTTTTGACAGGAGGAACACAGATCACCAGTGTTAGCTGTTACCTTTAAATATGCATAGCATTTATTATACTGTACAAGATATCTGTGTATTAGCAAATCATTAATTGCATACTCTTTTAAGGAATCCATATTCAGCTTCAAATGAATACAATATTACAAAAGAAAAGATCAAAATCAGTAACCAGATAATTCAAAGAGAATCAACTTCTATGACAAAAACATCACACCAGCAATACACAACTAAAGAAAGTACAGTAAGTTGTTCTGACCATACAAGTTCTACAAGCCAGGCAAAAGTTGTAATTCCTTTACGTTGCATGTAGTAGCTTCTGCTCACTATTGCTTGCAGTAGCACTTCTTTTTGACAATAAAGATAAATAAATCACAAACCACGATGGGATTGTTCAGATATGTGCATGATTTTCCTCTCTGCAGTCTGTGTAAATTTATAGTTGTCTAAGACCCTTGGGGTGGCTAGAGTTTGCCTGTCTAAAACCTATCCCTTTCTAACAACCAGTAGTGAAATTAAAGGTAAAACAACAAAATATAAATCAAGGTAAATCATGTTAGCAAGCAGTCCCTTCAAAACTACAAACAGTGAAAAACAGTGATAACAAATACAATATATATTCAAATAAAACTTCTCTTGCCAGTCAGCTCCACATTAAGTCACAAACCAAGAAAGGATTGCTTAGATATGTTCAGAATTGTCCTCTCTGTGTAATTTTATAGCTGTCTAGGCCCCTTGGAGTGGCTAGAGCTTGCTTGTCTAAAACCTATTTCTTTCTAATAACCAACAGTGAAATTATAGGTAAAACAACAAAATATAAATCAAAGTAAATCTTGTTAACAAGCAGTCCCTTCCTACCTACAAACAGTGAAAAATAGTGATAACACAATATAAATTCAAATAAAACTTCTCTTACCAAACAACTCCACAGTAAGTCATGAGCCAAGAAAGGATTGTTTAGATATGCTGTAGCATTTGTGTAAACAAAATACAATTGCAATCATGAGGGTTCCAGAAAAATATTGGGCAAATATAAATTGACTGAGCTTACAATTTCTAATACAAGTATCTCATGTATACTTCTAGCAGCATCTCCAAAACATGTAGAAACAGAAACAGAAAAAGCAGATCTGTCATTAAAGAATTGCATATGATGCCTATGCAAACATTAGATGTGGTTTCTGTCTGAAGAAAATGGTTGTGTGTGTCTTGTCTGACAGTGAAATCCCTTAAGGAGCATAATCATGTTAAAACAGACATTCTTACCTAGGCGTTCACCAGGGTACTGCTTTAACTCCACAGGCATATATGCAAACAATGTACCATCTGCAAGAGTGAGAATAAATTTCAGTCTTAAACCTCAGGGACCAATAGGTTGCTTCTGTCGCATACTTGCCAACTACATTTTCTTCCATTCTGACATCTTTTTTCATCCCTTCACTTGATCTATACTAGTCTATTTTCTACTAACTATACTTCCAGTTTCCTTTGTAGATTCTTTGAAGGGGTATTTGTAGTAGAACAGGACAGCTGACCTGTTCAAGTTATTATGGTCAGTTCACCACATTTTATTTTTATATCCACTAATAAGCTTTTACCTTGCCACTATTTCCAGACACAACTAGTTCCACAAAGTATCACACCCGTATTCATCACAGTCCTTAAATTAACTGAATATTGAATAGAACATTAATCTGCCTTACAATACCAAGGTCAGTCTTGTCTTCTGATCACTATATTTGTGTGGATTCTGCATGTTTCCTGCATGTTGATAATAAGTTTTCTGCAAGTACTCTGGTTTTTCCCCATCCCTCAAATATACACTAGTTGACTGGCTGCACTAAATAGTGACTATATTTATGTGCCTTAATCATCCTTGCTCTTGTGGCCTTGGTCATAGCTGAGAAGGATCTATGGACATCCCACGTGACCAGTTAGTAAATGCTAAAATAAAATACATAAATAAAAACAAGTAAACATTTCAGTTTCTGCTTCCTTTCCCAAGAAATGTTTGTCCCAGTCTCCTTTCATTATCTGTGAGAAATCATTTTCTATTGAAAGTCTTCATTGTCTGTACTGAAGCTGGGATGCTACAATGCAAGACACCTTAAGGATTCCTTCTTTCTGTCAAAACTTCAAATAATGGACAGTTATGAGGTGCAGATGTTCATTACCCCAATGTTTGTGAAATGTCTACATTGCCCTTTCAAACTGAATTTGTCCCAAGTGTTTAAGTAGGAATTTAAGAAGTCAGCTTTGCAGGAATTACAAATGATGTTTGCCTTCACTTTCTTGTAGTACTTATGGTCTCATGTTGAAGTAGTTGAACTATTTTAATCTGCTCTGCATACTGTTTTTGAAGGAGTATCTGTTACTGTTTTAGTAACACATTATTTTGCAGCTTGAGCTGTTTTCATTCTACTGTTATAGTCACACATGATTGTCTTGACATAGTCATGCCTAGCCAGCAGTTCTTTGAACTACTTTTGATGGTTTAATGCAGGCTCTTGAATACTAACAGAGCTTTTAGTATCACTGTATTAGCTGGCTGCTTTGGTATCATAATGGTTAATCAAGGCTGCCGTAAGCAGCACTTTCTGTTTGACAGCCACAATTTTTTTAAGAAATGCGTAATATATGGAGTCTTTTCTACACATTCTAAAATCAGAGTCTTCTAACAGGCAAGCATAGAAATAACACGTAAAGCTATCTTTTGCTGTGTTTTATTTGAACTTAATTAGGTTCTAGCCCTGAGTGCCTCATTTCTAATACACTTAGCCCATCTCCCTATCACTGTCACCAAGAAGCTACTGTTGCTTTTTTGTTCGTTTGCTTGGTTTGTTTAATATAAGCTTGACACCACAACAGATCTTCTGAAAGAGACCGACTAAGAAAGGATCAGTAGATAACCTACATGTGAAATCTGATGTGGCAAAATTAGTACCTGCAGCCAATAACAAGCACTTGAAATCATTTGTCAGGAATAGAATGAAAGGTCATGTGTGATATGGTAAAATGAAATGTAATGTTTGCGTTCCGTTCTGCCTTTTACATGAAGGATGTTGATGGATAGAGGCTATCTTACTCCAATCTTTAACATGGAATAATTAATGTGATAATAGGAATTATTTGTGCAAAAATGTTTTTCACAAATAAGTAAACAAGTACAAGTTTGTTTCTCACTCTTCCTGGTGTGCAGTTGTAATGGTCATTTCTCAGTGATGCCAAATCAGTGACAGAAGCTGACCTGTCTTTGTTTTGCAGATTGTACAGTGGGAGAATAACCATAACTTGGAAGAGTATTTGTCACGTACATACTCATTTCCCCCTGAGAAAGTATTTTCTTTTAATAGTTTCAATTGATTCTTCTGTGCTTCTGTGGCAGACGGAAGTGCATGTTAAAACACACACATACACACACACACACACACACACACACACACACACACACACACACACACACACACACACACAGTCAAAGTTATGACACCCCGGCGAGATTAATATTTTTGGGATACAACTCTATTCAATAAGGATTAGTGTTGCCTGAGGCCTGAGGACATGGTCTTTAACTTTGTTTGTTTTTTTTGTTTTTTTTGTTTTTTTGATAGATGTTTAGATGTAATGGCAAGCAGCATTGCTGGACGTCAAACTGCCTGCACCACAGACCTCATGTCATCATAGTACTAGTCGTGATGAGGTAAGTCAGGAAAAGCATGCAAGCATTGTAGTAAAATGATGCACTGTTACAAAGTTCATAACTTTTAAGATTCAGCAAATTCCTTAGTGATTCATTCAAATTTCACCAGTGGATCAGGAATTCAGCACAGGCAGCAGTGATGGAACAGTTTCAATAGGTTCCATGCTGCACACTATGTCACACAGGCTTCTGTTTACTCCAGAGAATAATACCTCACTCATAGCATACCATTATTCAACAGCATGCCTAGAAAGAAGGCAAACTTGGCAACAGACCATTGCACTAGCAGTATACTGGCACTCCAAGATGCTGTCACTGATAAGGGATCAATGACATCTTACTGGTTTATCTCAATGAGGAGATGGAGTCTGTCAGGATGTGGAGATTGGGAAAATAGTTTAAGATGAAATGCTAGTTAATCATGCTGCCATCTTAGATTAGGAGCTGTAACACTCTAAACCTATACACAGGTGCAAGGCATCAGGAAGCTTGAATGTTATGTGCTTGTATGCAGTCTATATTATTTCATTGAAAGACATTTCCATCGAACACTTCTCCATCAACACGAAACTGTCAAAATTCACTTCTGCAAATCACAGAATTTTTCCCAGGCAATGAAACAATTGCCCAGTAGCACAACAGGACACACACCACACTAAATGAAACCCACCCAAGTGGGATGCTTCACCCCCTACACCTACAATGTGGGGCACACTGACCCCACACCGCCTAACTATATATACCAACTCCAAGATCGCACTGTAGTGGAGAAAAGGGGAAAGTTGTGGAGCTACCTAACTACTTTCTTACCCTGGGAAAAATTCTGCGATTTGCAGAAGTGAATTTTGACAGTTTGGTGTCAATGGGGAGGTGTTAGATGGAAATATCTTTCAACATAGTAGTAGAGACACGCTTGTACACTGTAACTGTTTTTAAACTTCCAATAACACAAATGGACTCAAAAATGGCTTGATTATCCAAGATAAAAGAGCAGTTTTATTAACAAGTCACTTTCTCAGCTCCTGCTGCTTCCTCAGATGACAATTTCACATTCTCTACTAACTTCTTCTTTTGGCTTTTCCCAGTTAGGGGTTGCCACAGTGGATCACCTATCTGCTCATGATTGGCAGTGGAGTTTTACAGTGTTGAGTTGCCAGCCTGATGCCCAACCTTCCACAGAAGGCACACACACACACACACACACACACACACACACACACACACACACACACACACACACACACACACACACACACACACACATATGCACTCACACCTGGGGCCAATTTAGAGTGTCCAATCCACCTATACCATGTCTTTGGGAGGTAGGAAGAAACCAGAGCACCTGGAAGAAACCCACGTGACCACAGGGAGGACATGCAGACTCTGCACAGAAGGCACCCCAGCTGAGAATCAAACCAGAGAACCTCTTACTGTAAGGTGGCAATGGTAACAGTTGCACCACCGTGGCCACCCTTCACATTCTCTACTAACAATTTCTTTAAATATGCAAACCTACAATACTAATTAATCATATGAGGGTTCCTTTATATTATTCAACAGATGTTTCTACATATATGGGAGTGATTAGGAAGCATTGGGTGGTTCTCACTACTGACAAAGATATTTGTCAGTTAATAGAGATTAGACCAAGATTTCTGTTTAAAAATATGAAATAATTGAAAAGACAATTGTGCCATCCAAAGAATAAATCTATAGAACAGAAAGTTAAAGTTACTATGCCTTGTGGCAAGTGTTTAATGTGTCAGTATGTTGGCAGTAGTGCACAGTTTCAACATCCAGATCAGAGTAAAGTTTATCATTTCAATATTTTTGCCACTTGAAGTACAGAACATGCTGTTTACTTAGCTCACCGTCTAAAATGCTCAAATTTTTATGTAGAAAAAACAGATAGGGCATTAAGAGAAAGAATCAAAGAACGCATTTATCATATACAAAAAGAGTAAAGTAAGTGCCCTTTCTAAACATGCACTAGCAGCAGATTCAGAACAGATGTTTAAGTTAATGGTTGTAGGAAGAGTATTTGAAACCATAGGAGGGAGACAGGAATAGAACCGAACAAATGGAAGTGAAATGGATTATTAGGTTAAGGGGAGATCATGGGCATGGACTGAATGAGCTCATACCCATTAAACCTAAGTCGAAATCTAGGCTGCTCACCAGGTAAAAGTTTGTATGTAGAGCTCATATTTTTTTACATGACACAGTTTTTATATATATTGTATATACATATATATATATATATATATATATATATATATATATATATATATATATTATTTTTATGTGTATTATATGCTTCATGAGTATTTTAGAATACGTTTACAATTTTTTATATGTAAATCTTCTGTTCTTGCTGCCTTTATTATTTGTTGGTATATTGTTTGTATATATTATGTATGTTTATTTTATATATATATATATATATATATATATACGTATGTATATATTGCTTATAGTGTGTTAATACATTAGGTTAAGTATGGCTAGTTAGTACTGGTCCTCTAAATGCACAAGTATTTTAATCATGTGATTAATTAGTATTGCAGGTCTGTATATTTAAAGATATTGTTAGTAGAGAATGTGAAATTGTCATCTGAAAAAGCAGCAGGAGCTGCAAAAGCTCTTATGACTTGTTAATAAAACTGTTCTTTTATCTTGGATAATCGAGCCATTTTTGAGTCCATTTGTGTTCTTAGAATTTATGCTCTTATTTTTTGTTGGACTCATCTATTCTGGAAGGTTGGTAGTTGTGTTTGTATGTTTTTAAACTGTTATTCCCAATGATTTGTGCTACAGAGAACTTTAAATGCTGAAACTGAATAGTCATTATAAATATTTGTTTCTTAAGCATTCTGAATGTTAAAGAAATAGCTCATCTGGGATTTGCAGACAGGTGCTGCACATCAAGGCGGAGTTTGTACAGCTCCGTAGCAGTACAGAAGAGTAAATACAGCAATTATAAATCGTACAAAATGAGACATTCTGTGCTCTGAAATGCACAGCACTGCTCGAATGGGATAGCCAAACAGCAGAGAAACTACATCTGAGCTGAATTCCTGCAGTAACAGAATTGCACAGATAAGCAAAATAATAAGGATCTATGTATTATATAAGTATGTATGCTAAACTTGCACTCCCTATTCAATTGCAGGTAAAAGCTTTTTGCATCTATAGCTGCTTGTTGACATCACTTTTGTATGACCTGTGCACTTTATAGTGTTGGAACATGTAGTCACACATTCTGTAGCATATCTGCAGAAAGCAGCTCTCTGTGCATGCAGCCAGAATGGCATAGTTAATATGTTGATGAGCCTGCATAAATAGATACCTTGCTGATGCATAAATGGGGTAGAAAAATCATGAATAAGAAAGTAGGAAGGGGAAGGCAGAAAACAGCACAGTATACAAAAGGAAAACACATCGGAGTGTGCAACTGCAAAAACTTTTTTGTGAGGATAGGAGCCCTTTTTCTTATTTTCAGATGGAGATAAGGAAAAGGAAACAGGAATGTCTGATTGTGAAGGATGAAAACTGACAAACATTTAAGAGGATTGGCAAACCAAGGTAGATGGGCACACAGTAGGATGTAGAGATAATGGCTGAATACAGACATACACATGGTGGACAAATTGTGATGAAGAGAGCTGGACAATGCACAAGATATGTGTCTGCACACAGCAGGAATGGAGAAAGCCAGGCTGGGTACAGGGTGGAGTCAGTGAACATAATGGCAACCTCTTAGCCTAGAGCGAAGAATATTGGTCCATTGCCAACAGACAGATCAGCATCACTGGTGGTATGTGGGTTCATCTATCTTTTGGTGGCGTGATTGTCTGGCCAAGTGTAGTAGACTACTCCAGAAACCATTCAATGAGGCCAAACAGAGAATCTAGCTTCATTTTAATGCCTGACTCCACCAGTGCTGTAGTTTCAGTTGTGGTGTTACAGACAATTTTGCAAGACTCCCTGTAGAAAGAGGTTACCTTCTTCTTCAGCTAGGCATGATCATTCTTGTCATACTCCATAGCTACAGCCTCAGCAGGGGCTGGCAGTGGTTGAGGCATGTGTTCTGTATCTACACAGTGCAGAAAAGCACAAAGTGGGTCACAGCAAAGTGCACCAATATATACCAGAGGACAATATATTTCAGTAATGCTAACCCTGTCTTTTTGCCAGTCTTCCTCCTGTAGCAACCCACACATTTAGCTTTACATTCTACTTTGCTAAATGGAGAAAATGTGACATTAGCAAGCACTGATAGGAGGAAGAAAAAGGTAGTAGCACAATACATATCACACAGTCCCTTACAACTATGTATCTTACCCTGTTGCCCATCAAGTGTGTTCTGTATCTATAGTTATACAACCCTACATAGTGACAGTATAAAAAAGACCAACAAAGCATATTTAGAAGCCTGCTTATTTAAATTGCCTGAATCTTCTTTGTCTGTTTTTACAGGGATATGGTGCCCTAAAAATACTGCATTAAAAGGATAAGTCCACATAGAGAGTGCACAGGACAGGAAAGTTCATAGGTTCATAGGTAGGTACTAGGCTATTGGCCCTATGGCCTGTATAAGCCTAGCCAAAAAATGTACCCTGGCTTTCGCAACCCAAGAAAATTATTTTCCTGTGGCCCTGTCGAACATAGCCACAGAAGTGATCCTTGGGGTGAATTTCCCATTTCCCATCCAATCATCAAGATTTTTCTTGAAGAGTGCTAATGAGGAGCTCTGTTTGACATAGATAGGTAGTCTGTTCCAGAGTATGGGAAGTCTCTGGAGACAATAAACAGCCGTTGCAGGTCTTGAACCCAGGACCTTGTACACTATAGTCACAGTAGTTAACCACTAAGCCATAGCAGCATATACTAAACAGCCTTTGCAGGTCTTGAACCCAGGACCCCATACATTATAGTCACAACACTTACCACTAAACCATCACAACTGTAAAACTTCAAATGACTTTCTTGCTGTAAGGCAGGATGTTCATAGATGGTACTAGGCTAACTGTTCTTGCAAGCTATTTTAAGCCTAGCCAATTATCCCTTGTGAGAATCAAACTCTGCACCTGGCATTTGTAACAAACACCTTAACCATTAGGCCACCTTCCCAAGTAAATTATGCTTTTGTTCATAGGTTAGTACTAGGTAACTGCCCTTGTGAGCCATTTTAAGCCTAACCAATTATCCCTTTTGAGATTCAAACCCTATACCTTGTGTTTATAAGGCAAACACCTTAACCAAAAGTTCCTCTGCAGTTGCTGCCTGTAGTGTTTTATGTATTCACAATGGACAAAATGCAGCTTGCTTATTGCTGCAATGACGACAGAGAAATAAATATTAGCAGTAACAGAAGTACAGCTGCATACAGATTATGAATACGCATGAAGGTATGAAAACTTCAAAATGAAGCATAATATTTAACAAAATGAAAATGTTATGGCAAAACAAACACATGAGAATTCTGCCAAAGATCTTATCCTTTTTTAACACATGGGTAACTAATGCATTTAAGAGAACAGTTTCTTCTAAAAGGAATATGTTTCCATTTCCTAAAGGTGAAAATGTCTGGCAAAGATAATGGACTTTTTGCGTAACTTGCATCATTTTGCTGAAGTGCTAAAGGCAACAAAAAGTTTACATAAAGATTCATTAGACTCAGTATGACCCCAGCATAATTCAGTGCTGCAGAAAGGAATGATTAAAGCCTTTCTAAACAAGTAAATCTTCATTATTATGTTTCAATAAATTACAGGATGTTATTTTTGGTGCAAGGGCTGCCACATTTTATTCTTTTGGCAGTTACTGACTGTAAAATGCTTTAGAATAACATTATAATATAGTTGTCATCAAATGAGTCATTGACTGGCATTTTGTCTACTACATGGAGTTGTTCTTAGGATTAGTGCCTTGTAGTGTCCCAAAAAGCAGGGATTTTGTTTAGTAGAAACAAAAGTAAACCATACTGTCAAAATATTACTGTCAGCATTGAGTTTACATGGGTTCTTCCTAAATCAAAGAATAAAATAGCAATTTTTTTTCAGTTATCCATAATCCAACTAAGGGAAAATGACCCTAACAAGACAAAAACATAGTAACTACTGCTGTCCATTTTATTAGAATATGTTTTCAGGTATTATTTGGTGATTGTCTTACAAAAACACTGGGGTAAAACATGAGCTTTTAGGGATTTTTCCCCTAAACTTTTTCAACAGTCTATATTGCATGCATAAAAAACAAAATGACCAAACGGACAATCCTCCACAGCTCTGCAGGCAAAATAAATCCACCGGAATCAAAAAGTAAAACCAGATGTTTTGATATCCACAAAGCTTCAATTGGTTGAGCGCTTTCACTCGACACAGCGAGTTTCATCAGAACAAAGATTAGATGCGCCTGTGCTGAATTTATATAAAAAATGGCGCCAAAAAAGTATAAAATAATAACTTTTAACTTTAAAAAGCATCTTATTAAAAACTGTAAATATAGTGTATAACCCCCCAAATTAATCTAATTTTTATGTTTTTTTATGTTATAGATATCTACTTATATTTATTAATTTTTTTATTTATTTTTTATTTTTGTTTTTATAAATTAGTTAGTATATGTTTCATAAACCCTATTTAACCATTCAACATCAGCAAGGGCTTTATTGATAAGAAATCATTTAATCCTGGGGTTGTAGTGGCATCAGTTAATAGCTGCCAATACAGCTCCCTATATGCCAAGAAATTTTTTATATTGCCTCCCCTAGGATTGTTCTTAATAATTTCTATTATGGCAAACTTAAAATTATGTTCTACACCATTTTCTTCCGTATGCCTTGCTAATGCGTTTTTGGTGTCCCTCTTTCTGATGCAATATAGATGTGAGTATATCCTTTGTCTAAATTGTCTCTCGGTCTTCCCAATATAAAATGATGGACAGACCGAGCATACTGCTATATATACTAACATCTTCGTCCTACAATTCCCTTTAGATGTATATATCTTTTTCTTGTTACTATTTTGTAACGTTATAGGACTATTTTCGTATATACTCGAACACTGATTACAACACCCGCATTTACTTGTATGTGTATTATTAATTCCTTTCTTACTTCCAATATTTACTTGCAGTAAACTTTTTATATTCTTGCCCATTTTGTTAATAAAACGAGGATTCATTCCAACTATGTCAGCTATTTCATTTTCTTCAGTTAACAAATGCCAATTCTTATACATTATATCCTTTATAATGTAACTAAAAGGCCCATATTCTATAATGCATGCTCTATTGAAGTCAAGTTGTTCATTCCTTCCTTTAACACTTATATCAATATTGTTAATAGATGTACCCTTGGTCATAGGTTCCAAGTCATAAGGAGCACTAGCCTGTATATCATTACTCCCTAGCAGCGGTGTATACCTACTGCCCCTCTGACTAATAGTGTAACTGGATATGTCCCTCATAAGTTCTGAATCATATCCTCTTTCCAAGAATAATGTAGTGATGAATTCTATTTCTGTAATAGTGTCCACTAAGTCAGATGTCATGCGTATAACCCTAATGCACTGCCCTTTGTATATATTCCTCTTCATATTAATAGGATGGAAACTGCCATAGTCCAAATAAGAATTGGTAAAAGTTGGTTTTCTAAATATTTTTGATTTCAGACAACCTTTTTCAATATATACCAGGGTGTCTAGATATGGCACTCCTGTTGTATTCTGTACAGATGTGAATTTTAAAAATTCACTACTGGAATTAATGTAATCCACAAATTCAGAAAAGGTGGTAGTATCTCCTTTCCATAATATATATATATCGTCTAAGAACCGGGAGTAATATTCTATAGAACTAAAATAAGGACTGCTGAAAATAGTCCTTTCCTCCCAGTCCAACATAACCATGTTAGCAAAGATGGGTGCGCAAGCCGCACCCATCGCTACTCCCCTGGTTTGTTTGTACATTTCCCCTTCGAAATATATAAAGTTGTTTTGTAGAATGATACTCATTAAATCTGCCAGAAGGGAAATTCTGTCCCATGTTAGTTCAGTATATTTCCTCATGCTTCTTATAAATGCTTCCAAGCCTTCCTCTATAGGTATGCTGCTGAATAAGTCAATGACATCGACTGTACCAAATGTAATATTCTTATAATCCATTTTAATCGGAATGTTTTTAAGGAACTCCCAAGAATCCTTTACTAGATGCTTGACTTTTGTATATACAGGTTTCAAGAATGTATCAATTACCACACCTAAAGGAAAGGTTTTAGATTTACTCCCAGATATTATAGGGCGAAATGGTGGGTTTTGGATATTTTTATGTACCTTAGGTATCCCCACTATTGTGGCCAATGTAGGATATTCCACCAACATATATTTATATAAATCTTCCGTTATTCTCTGCTCTAAATAATACTCTTCAAGGTACATGTCTATTCTTCTATAAGCTATATTTATCTCATTAAGAGAAATAGTGTCGTAATTCCCTGAGTTATGCAAAATGTCAAAAATAATGGCATTATATGTTATGGTGTCGTAGAAGACGACCCCACCACCTTTATCAGGCTTCATTATCCTGATATTTTTGTTACACTGCAACTCATACAACACCTCACCTTCTTCCCTAGTCATATTATACTTTCTCGTCTGTTTATTATTATTTGGATTAAACCTGTATATTTCTCTCATCACTCGATTTTCATATTTTTGAACACTAGGATTTGTATAAGGAATGAAACAACTCTTTTTCTTCAAATGCACTATATCATCACTAATCACATTTGTGTTATTTCCAAAAGATAGGGCCAAGTTCAATTTCCTCGTGTATTTTTTTACCTCTAATAAATTGTCCACTAAGTTATACTTAGGTGTTGGAATGAATTTCATCCCTTTACAAAATAGACCAAAATGGGCCTTTTCTATCCTTATGTTACTGTAATTGTAAATGTTAAAGTTATTATAAGTGTTTATAACTCGTTCAGTTGTAACAATCTCATCTGAACTAGGAATCTGAGTGTCTTGTTCTGTGTTTCGTGACAGACTTAATACTTCATTTTCCATTTTCCTCCGTTCTTCCATTTGCCATAATTTTTGCCCCTGGTTGAAGGAAAAAACTCATCATTATGATCTAGTTTATCTGAATCATAAAATTCATGTGTTTCACTATTATGTCTAAAGTTTTCCCTTTTTTGATTATCCCATTTGTAACATACTTGCTTCCTGTACTGGTCTCTATCTCTATTCAATTTCTTTTGTTTGCGTTCATACGCCTTATTAGCTCTAGCTTCCGCAATACTAAATTGTTTGTTAAATAGTGTTTCCCACTGTACAAAAAGCAGGTCCTGGATAATCAAGTTGTTTAAATTCTCTACCTCTGTCAGTAATCTGCATAATTTAGCGTCATTGTGCTTGATGAGCAGTCTCATGTATTCAAATCCAAACCCATCAAACAAATTGTTAAATTCCATTTGGACATCAGTATTAATCTCAATTCCTAAAGGGAATTTAAAAAACCTGAGGCCCATAGGTACAATATTAATAGATAAACAATGGTTGAGGTAAGCATTATCTAATTTTAAACCATTGATTGTATTCAATTTCTTACCAAAAGAATAGATCATATCTTTGATGGTACATTTGCCAAATTGGCCAGTCTCTATATTATTTCTCTTAGTTTTACCATCAAATTTACATTCATATCCCAAAAATTCTTGTAAAGCATTTGGTTTGGGATCATTTTTCATGTTACAAGCAACAGTACCTTTTAAGCGATTATCCTCGCCTGAAACACATGCATAAGTCCTGGTTGGTTGGGTATATTTAGGTCTCGTCCCAACCCTCTTCATTTCTTCAGAAATATTACCAAACGAAAAATCGAAGGTAAAGTCTGTAATTGCCGTTTTGTTGTTGTCGGCGGCATTAGCTAAACCGGGCAAGTCTATTCCAGCACTCTGTGCTGGCTCGTGTGCCTGCCCATTCGGAATATCTGGGGATGATGTGCCCATGACTGTATCGCTGATGTTAGAACCATGCTGTAATGTTCCCTTGAATATAGGAACATCATTGAAAGTTTCTCTTACGTTTGAATTACTGGGGGAACCAGCACACATGTCCAATAAACCGGGGATCTTGCTCACAAGCTCCATGACTCTCGATACCTCATCACGTAGTGATGTAATTTCAGCCCGTAACTGTTCCACTTCAGTACGGCAGCTTGGAGGTGTAGTAGGAGTCATGCTGTGTGAGGAATCCATAAACAACTACTGAAACACAAATACCGTTTGAGTACTAAGGGAAAATGACCCTAACAAGACAAAAACATAGTAACTACTGCTGTCCATTTTATTAGAATATGTTTTCAGGTATTATTTGGTGATTGTCTTACAAAAACACTGGGGTAAAACATGAGCTTTTAGGGATTTTTCCCTAAACTTTTTCAACAGTCTATATTGCATGCATACATATTTATAAACATACACAAGCAACATACATATTTTTACAATCCATTTCATTAATTTTCCAATCTCTTAGGGGCAGTCATCAGTTTAAGATGTAATTGCTGTAAAGCCTGCAATCTCCAAGAGTACATATTGGGATTCAAAACTAAAAATGAGAAATGTAATATCAACCCTCCAAAACACGTGCACAGACTCACTTGTCATTTATTTACAAATTCTATTAGAAGATTGAAAGCCAAATCTATCTCTTAAGGACCTTTTCAGGGATGGGCATATGACTTCCAAGCACTACACTTCGAAACATGCTATTACTGTTACCAGATTTTTGTTTGAAATGGCAAGCAGGTTCTATAATTGTACATGTATTACACTGTGTGAGGGCTGATTCATTTTGTTCACTCTGTTCTGTTCTTCTGACACATACTGTAGTACACAGATAAAGGTATCTGCATTTGCATATTCACACACAGACATATAACATTTCCCTACACTCACACATATACATGCATACACACACACAACACAACACACATACAAGCACGCATGCATGCATACACACCAATATCCCTAATCTCCTGTTTCCTTTTTTTGCATTATTTTTGCTTTTTTTTATCTTTGGTATCATAAAATGGCATATGTTTTAAAGCAAGTTTTCAATGTTAGCAAAGTTATAAAAAATATTTAGCCTAGCAGAAGCAGCCTTTGACTTATTGTAGTGTTCTATATACTGTTCTGCATATTAAATTAAAAATGACGGCATAGCTATTTCAGCAGAATATGTGCCAAAACGATATCACTTTTTTCATATCCTTAAGAAATGTTATTTTAATTACCAAAAGGGCATATTAGTTCTCCACTCCTTTAGGCATTATCCTTTTTACTATTTAGCTTCATGAAGGGCAGTCATAAAACAAACATTCTAGCAACTTGCATTAAACTACCACTGTTCTGAGCATGAAATTATAGTTGTTTTTTTTTCTCCCACTGCCTGCTGACTATCTGCATGTCTCTTGCTCTAGTATCCCTTTTCTTCACCTTTCAACAAGTTGAGAGCCAACTGAGGGGGGGGGGGGGTCATAATTTTGGAAGCCATCAAGTTTTTTTTTTTTCTAATTTTAGCCTAACTCTTGGTGGACACCAAGCAGCATCCACAAGGGTTCAGCATGCAATGGGTGATGGCAATAGTGATGCAGCCCCTAAAAACTGCCTTAACTCTGGGAACCAAAACCCCCATGTGGCTGCTGATTTCCATTGAACTGTACTACAGGACTGTGCACCCCAGGCACATGCCACCACACCCCTCCACCTGAAGAATGCTGCATCATTCCTTTCTTCCGTCTGCCAACTCCATCAGGTGACTGAGCTAGAAACCCAGGTCACTTAGTCATAGTCTGGGCTTTATCTCTGTATTCTAATAAAGCTGCCTTAGCAATGCATTGTTAGTTGTGAATCCCCACTAATTACTAAAGCAGTTACTTCACATGCCACAGGCATGTACCATGTCAAAATGCACACATAGGTTCATAGATTCATGGGCAGGTATTAGACTATCGACCCAAGGGCCTATGTAAGCCTAGCCAGCAAGGTTCCATAGCTTACACCACCCAAGAAAGTTATTTTCCTGTACCACTATCGAGCAGAGACACAGAAGTGATCCCTGGGATGTATTTCCTATTTCCCATCCACTCATCAAGATTTTTCTTGAAGAGTGCTAATGAAGAACTTTGCTTGACATAGATGGGTAGCTTGTTCCAGAGTACAGGAATATATCCCTCCAGCATATCCTGTTTATTGTGGTGACAAGGTTTAGGTCCCTAGAGTGTGTAGCTCGGAGGGATTGGGATTTCTTTAGGTGTAGCATGTCCAACAGCTCTGGGTTTGACATAGCTTTATATGTTAAGCAGAGATCACCTCAGAGTAGGCGATATGCCACAGAGTAAAGCTGGAGTTTTTTGAGGTGGTCAGTGTAGGCATTTGTTTGAGGCCAGTAATCCTCTTTGTGAGGTACTTCTGTGGCTTTTCCAGCTGCTGCCGATGTCTTGTGAGGTACATTCCAAATGGGTCGCTGTACTCTATAATGGGTCTAATGAGTGACGAGTAGAGAGGAACAATGACCTCTTTTTTCCTGGATGAGAACCCTTTTATGATGAGGTGTGCCACATAGAAGGACTTTCTGACTACTGTGGCAATATGACTATCAAAGGAGAGACTACTGTCCACCTGGTTCCCAAGGTCTCTTATCAGGCACTCAGTGTTAAGTAGATTGCTGCCTATGTGGTAGTTCATGGGTACAGAGTTTTTATCAAAGGGGATGACACTGCACTTCTTGGCATTGGGCTTGAGGCCATGGCTCTGACACAAGGCATCTGTCTCAGTGAGGCCCTTCTGTAGGATATCCACATCATTTGGGGACTTGACTATGGCTCCTAGTTTGCAGACATCTGTGAACTTCATTAGCCAGAGGCCTTCTGTGTTAGCCTGTACTTCAGAGAAGTAGTTACCAAACAGGAGAGGTCCCAGGATGGAATCCTGTGGTACTCCACTTGTCACTGCTTTGAGGTCAGATTTGGAGTCATGTTGACCGATATCCTGTTTTGGATGATGGGGTGCAAGTGCAAGCCTGAAGGAAGATGCAAAACAAGAGTTCTAGCTCTGATGAAAGCAATTGCATGTGTTTTAACCAGCAAAAAGCTTTGCTAATTGTAATTAAGACAACCTTAAAGAAAACTAAGGTGGATAAGTTTAATTATGACAGTAAGTCAAAACACTATAGAAGAAAAGTGATACCAAATGCTCAATGCGATGAGCAGAGCTGTGGTGGAGGTCTCAAGTTTGTGAAAGGGATGGCAGTGCACTGTTAATTGTTTTCAAACTGAAAGTTAATGTTGCCTAGCTAAAGGATGGCTATGGATCTGGATGTTTGATCATTACTGAACTCCTGTGTGATCCATTTGGTATGGAGAAAAACGACTGGTTTACAAACCAGACTGCATTAGTCTGGAAAATTGTTTGAGATGGCAGAATCTAAACATACTAATTCTGCTGGAGAATGTTGGTAGACTGAAATTTATCCAAGAGCTGAGATTAATCAAAATAAGATACCTTGATGAACTGCATGGGTTAAGCTAGCAACAGACAGGTTATGCAGACTGAGGAAAACTGCAGATGAGAACGATGCCTGTGAGTATCATTGCAAAGCTTTACCACTTCATGGCTGAATTCTGACTTATGGAGAAGGATCATGAGTTGAGATGACTCATCCTTTGGTAGGACAAAATTAGGACTGCTAAGAACTTCTCAACTGCCCTGTAACAAAGGTGACAAGAATTTAATGAAGTACAATGGAAGCTGATGTAGGTGGCATGGCTGATGTACCTTTATCAATTGGTGGTGGTGGTATGGGGGAGCTCAAAATGTACTTTTAAATGCCCCACTCAAGCACATCCCCTGTTGTAAGATAAGAAGAAGGAAATGATCTAAGATAAATATCTCCCAATCTAAGTATCTTTTTCAGAAAATATCAAGGGCCAAAGCAGGAGCATGGTAGAAACTCTAGAGCTAATGAGATAATCTCAGATGGAGATAGGAACTGCTGGAAAGGAAAAGTAAGAATGCAGACATCCAATTACTAAGCAACAGTAGTCTAAAGCCTTGACAATAGACTGACGTGAAAGTGATGAAAGTCCAAATGACCATATGCAGAAGGGTTTGTGGAACGGTGGGTCAAATCAATGAAGCAAAGACACTTAGAATTAGCAGAAGATACTGCCATGGACAATAATAGTGGCAGTGGAAACAGATGCTTATGAGACACAATGAGACACAAGCCCCAGAGTAAGAATGGATACGGACTATGTTGTTGAGCTCGGGCAGCATAGTAATCAAGAAACTGATTTTCCTGTATGAAAGTGTGTTAAGATAAGAAAAAGGGGTAGCAAATGAATAGAGACGGCATAAGGATAGGTAAGAAAAATAGTTACTTACATATTATCGCAACCACATTTTCGCTCTAATGCTGGATGCTTCTCCTTGTGTCAACTGGGACCAATGAAGTATGACAAAACCTCAGATACATGTTTTCTTTAATGTGTTCTTGTTTTTAGGATGGTTTCTCACTTCAACAGCTGAAAAAAAAGGTTTGAAAACTAGGTTTCCCCATTTACTGCCAGCATCTCAAGATGTCAGTTAAGCAAGTCCCCCATTCCACTTAAAATGCGTTCCCCATTCCTTTTTCTCAGCCTTTGCCCTGAGAACAGAAAGCATCAGGAAAGAAAAGCAAAGCAAAGCAAAGCATTACCCTAACTTCTTAAAAAAGTAATTGGGAAGGGTAAACTGTTAAAACATGATCTTGGTGGTGGGTTTGTAAAACGAGTAAGGGTTTGCACGTTAGGATTTGTGGCTAGTGTGCCCAAAAGCAGCTAATCCATTGGAAGTGTGAGAGTGTGTGTGTATGTGTGTGTATGTGTGTGTGTGTGTGTGTGTGTGTGTGTGTGTGTGTGTGTGTGTGTGTGTGTGTGTGTGTGTGTGTGTGTGTGTGTGTGTTTCTAACATCATACGCTATGCCTGCCCACACTCCTTTCAGGCCAATATACGTATATACAGACAGCCACTGTGATCGCTCGCTGAATTCAATGCTTGATGCCTTTCAAGCACCATAGCCACAAATCCTCAAATTTGAACATTTACTCATTTTAAAAAGCCACCACCAACATCCCAGAAGAGGTTTTTACAGTCTACCCTTCCTGATTACACTTCCTTGTCGTTGTTAGAGTAAAAGACAAGAAAGTCCAGCACATCGGAAAATGTGGTTGCAATAATATGTAAGTACTGAAAAATCTAAGACAACATAGAGAAGCAGAGATCTAAGGTAAAAGTGCAGCAGAAGGAAATATATATTATTAAATGACAGGAATGTGCATACAAGGTTCAAAAATCAAATGAGAGGAATATGGAAGGATATGTTAGGATTATTAAGCATTTTGTGGAAAGGTATGTGAAAAGAGACAGCAGTAAGGTCTGTCTGGTTAGGGAACTGGAAATGAAGACAAAGTCTAGCAAAAAGATGTGGTTTGCACAATAGAAACAGAGCAGTGTATATTTTTTGCCACGGGATACTTCAGAGAAGTGGCTCAGTGGCTAGGGAAAAGGTAATGTGGAAAGGTGCAGGTGTGATGGTAGGGCAGATTAGAGGGTGAAGCATAATGAGGGGCTTAGAATATATGGTTAGAAAACATCAAACACAAGGGCCAGAAGGCACTCAAAAGACCATGCAGGGGAGGGAGCATTGCTACAAATACAGGCAACGATCTCTGATCTAGATGTTAATGGGGACTTTGAGCTGCAGTGTACATCAAACCATGGTGCTATGTCATCATGGTGACAGCAATGAGTGAAAAAGTGAGGAATCTACAGCAGGTGAGGTGCAGAAGTCTTTGTAAAGTATTTTAAGCAGATTTATAATGACCACTGGGAAAATAAAGGGTGGATTGGATGAATATATATCCTACAGAGAGTATGGCATTCAGTGCAGCAATTAGTCTGGAAGAAGTGATATCAACTATTCATAGGTTCTTACATCTAGTGAAAAGGCTATTAGTGGTAGTGAATATGGTGTCCTCAAGTGAAGAGTGTATGTGAAAGTGGTTGAAGAGGGTGAGAGCTCAATGTTTACATTATGCTTCCTGACTGCTATTGAAGTCTACCTCAAAGGATGTAGGACAAGCTGAGGGACATTAACAGAGATATGGATCTGAAAGCTTCACTAATTTATTTGCAGATGATAGCCTCATTTGTCTAATAGATATTAAGGAAGCTTGCTGTGTCTGTTGTAGGAGTTTACATGGTGTAAAGATGGAGGCTGGTTAAAGGTATTAATAGCCAAATCCAAAATTGTGCCATCCAGAAGCATTTCCTGCCAGAGGTAGATCTGATGCTCAAGCTAAATAGATCAAATATCTAGCCATAAAAATTAAATGGTAGAGCTGAAAAAGTATAAAAAATTATAAAAAAGAAGAGACGAAGACTGAGGAGCAACAAGACAGGAGGACAGATGGGATAAGCTTAGGGACAGGAAAATATATAGAAAGGTTAATAATTCTGAGTAAGTTCTATACTGGACAATACATGTGCATCTCACCAAAATATCTTGGGTTAAAAGAACCAAGAAGGAGTATTTTAGGTCTATATGAGTGGCAAAACAGAGACGACATGTGAGAAGGAGAGGAATGACAGTTGTGGTATCCCAGAATATAGCTGACACATGATAGGGGTTAAAGCACTGTAAGAGGATCCATGACAAGAAGTTCTGAAAAGGGCACATAAGATGATTGGATGGACAGAGGTTAAAGTACAGGGAAATAAAAGCAATATGTAGAAAGATATTGAAGGAGATTGGTGGGAAAAACAAAGGAAGGAAAGTTTCCTGAAGAAAATTGGTGGAGAATAAGAATGTGTACATTCAAAATCATATATGACACTCAGAGCAAGAACTAGGGAAGGAAGGCTGTAAGAGTCTGGTAGATAACTGAACGAAGATGGGGAGAGGAGATGTGGTGGGTGAAAAAGAAACTGAAGTTCATTTTCTCAATGTGTTATCTTTAGATGTGACTAGTACTCAGACGGCGCAAATGCCAGTGACAATGAGAAGGCAGAATCTCCTACAGAATGATAAGTTCAGGAGCTGGATTCAGACCAAGAGACATCATTACTGAAAATAATTCCAGTTAAAAGACTCATGGGTTTGAAGACCAAGCAAAACAGGGAATTAACATAAAGATGACAGATTTATATGAAATTACTGTTTTTTTCATCCCCTAGTATTTTATTATCATAGAAAGTTCATACATGTTCTGAAATGAGCAGGATACTGGGATAATAAGACTCTCACTACTATATTCATCTCAAAGACTGTGCAATCTCAGAGGGAGAAACATAGCAGGTGGTAGAACCCCATCATGTCATGAGTGCAGAAGAGATTGTCTCTCCCAGAAATAAATCACTCTGATAGCATTTTAGTGTTAGATTCTTTACTCCAAACTGATACTGACACAAATTTTGAGACAAATAGAGGGTATGGTGATTATCTAGAGAGATTCCACTAGAAATATGGTAAAGTGGAGAGAAATCACCTGCACTTGTGCCAGAGGTGCAGGTAATGTCAATCAGTGCTTGTAGAAGGGTAAAATATAAAGTTAAGATAGATTTGTAAACAGTAGTTGTTGTTATGATTGGAAAAAGATGCAGGAGATAAAAGAGAAGATGCAGATAATGTACTGTTGAAGATAAGGTGGGAAAATTGGCAAATACTGTTACATGAATGATTTTCAGAATGCTCTGAAGGCAACACAAACAATTTGGGTAAGCTTCTGGCCTCTGCAAGTTGTTTATTCAGACATCTGTGTATAAGAAATGTGTACCATATGACATACAACTTCACTGAGCTAGGCATAAAAATATTTAAAAAGTTATCAAGTTAAAAAAAAAAAAATTATATATATATATATATATATATATATATATATATATATATACGTGTGTGTGTGTGTGTGTGTGTGTGTGTGTGTGTGTGTGTGTGTGTGTGTGAGAGTGTATGCATGTAAAAGTATATAGATATATATAGATATATAGGTATATAGATACATGTATGTAAAAGTATATATATATATATATATATATATATATATATATATATATATATATATATATATATATATATATATATATATATATTCATATATATCTATATATATATATATATATATATATATATATATGTATATATATCGATTACCTTTCAAATCCCAAAGCCCATAACACCGATGTTCAAAATGTCAACACAACAATATCCAACCAGAAGTTCACTGGAAACTCCCAATAAGGGCTCGCAACACAAACAGTTGAAGTAGTTTATTGAATAACACTCACATAACAATATCAACAACTCATGTTTGCTAGGGCAAGTGAACACTTGCCCAGCATGTAATAATATGCCATTTCCCCACTGTAGTGCAATCCCAGATTTGGTGTATATAGTTATGGGGGGTGTGGGGGTGCAGCCCTCCAACTAGGTGATTGTTATATTAGCCTGTGTGCTTGCATTTGGTGTTGGACAAGTATTAACTTGTCCTGGGAAATATCAGACATTCGTTATTGTGAGTTGTCGTCTTGACATTTTGAACATCAGTGTTATGGGCTTCGGGATTTGCAAGGTAATCCATATATATATAGATATATATATATATATATATATATATATATATATATATATATATATATATATTTATACACATATATATATATTTATATATATATATATATATATATATACACACACACACACACACACATATATATATATATGGATATGGGTCTAATTCAGAAGACTGAATAACCAAAAGACTGAATCCCAAAAGACTGAATACTCAAAATACCAAATGATGGAATTTGCCCCTTCTGCACTGTTGTGTGAGCTTGGAGTTGCTATGTTTAGTTAGAAGGGGTGTGGGGGCACAGTCCCCCACATCAGGGGTGAGGAGATGCTTGCCCCTGCATTAAAAATGTGTTCAGTATTTTGAATTTTCAGTCTTTTGGGATTCAGTCTTTTGGTCAGTCAGTCTTCTGAAATAGACCCTATGTTTACAGGTTGTTAGTTTTTCATATGTTGTACAATGCCATTCTGTATCAGCGTACCTATTGTATATACCTCACTTAATATCCTGCTCACACTGTTCATGCGTTCACCAGCTATAGGAACACAGACATTGTATCAAAACAGTACCCAGCCTAGTCGCAGTACTGGTTTTGTGGTGGACACTGCATTTATTATATTTTTATTTTGCTTTAATGCTAGCTGGTCCTGAACTTTCCTACAGCTTTATTCATTATGGCATAACATATGTTGTCTATGTTTTGGTGTATTAATAGCCTGCTATCTATGAATTTCCACATAGTTTACTTTAAATGAACGCAGCTAGAGGGTTTATCATTTGTACCGTACTGTTGATTTGTATAGCTGTTGTCTGAACTGTATATATGTTACCTTCTGGTACTGCTACATATTGTTAATATACTTTTTCACTATGCGCTATAATCACATTTATTCTCTCTCTCTCAACTTATCTCTCCAGCTTGATTGTTCTGCTTCACCCTGTTGCAACTGCTCCTTTGTTGGAAACCCAGACCTAAAATAATTCTAATATTCCCCATTAAGGGAATAGGACCAAGCCTCTCCATTACGGGAATAGAACCAAGCCTCACCCTGAGGAATATCCATCAAAGGACTTATGAAAGTATGTGTAACTGTTGCTAATCCTACATACTAGATTGTATTCTGCCAGAAGGCCCTGCTAGGAGGTTTAGCACGCTCACCTGCCAGGACAGCCAGCAGCCTAACCCTTCCCATCTCTGTTCCCCACATATGTGGCCCCTCTTCTAGCCCTCCAGCCTACATAGGACTCCCCCCTTTCCTCCCACTCTAGGGATCTGTCCTTGCGGAGCCACAGGTGTACTATAGCATTTGTCCACTAGGTGGCACCCTCTCCTCACAATTCCTGACTTATTACTTCTTTATTTTCACTATCTATTACTTACTTTATTTATTTTGATATCTGCTTAAATCTATAATAAAGTTTTCTTTACTCCCCTCTCTCAACTCTAGGCTCACTCCATCCCACCTAATCCCTGTCCCCTGGACTCACCTTCAGCTACTAGTACTCCACAGATTGGTTCTTGTTCATCCTTAGCCTTTCCTCGGGTCTACCCGCTCCGTTCGCTCTACCCTGCCAACAATTCCCACCAGCCCTCAGCACTTCTATATTTATACCCTTTAGCCACACCCATCACCCCGCCCCAACCAACTAGTCACCTCCTCCCTTCCACACCCACTTCTTACTCCTCCCCACATTTCACCAATACTCTACTGGACCTCCCCTCTCAGTCTCCTCCCAAAACTTACAACTCTCTTACCCTAGTAAACTAGCCAACCACAACATACCTCCTCTCAGTAACCTATCCCACTATGCTCTCAAAAGCCCTATCCTTCTCTACTCATCCACTACTGCTCCTCACCATATCCTATACCTACTACCTCACCCAGCCAACTAACTACAACCACACTCCATCCTTTCATACTAAAAAAATCATCTTAGACCACCTGTCTTATATTCACACTTTCCAATTTCTCCATGCCTATACCCCATAAAACATCATCTTTTCTTCTCTTATAAACTTATTACTCCTCACAAATATCCTAACTCTACAGCAACTAACTCTTCTCTCATAAATCTAGCAAAGCTCAACCCTGTCTCTAAGCAGACAAAGTACCTCTCCAACCTAATGCTATATTTGACTCCTATTCTATTATCAGGAGACATACACCCCAACCTAGGCCCATCCTCATCCCTTCAACAGATAAATCCATACTACTCACCTCCTTAAATACTCAAAGTATAGTTAAAAAATCCCTAATCTGCATGCCTGGCTTACATATAACAAAACCAGACATTTTGTCCATCTCTGAAACTTGGTTAAAACCCCATATAAACGATTCTGAAATAATTCCACCCAACTACTCTATAATCAGAAAAGACAGAACCAACAAAAAAGGAGGTGGAGTAGCCCTTCTATACTTATCCTCCTTAACAGTTACCCCTTATAACAAACCAATTCCCCAATTCAATAATGCAGAACTACTCCTGGCATTACTTCAAGTAAATAAATATAAACACATATGCATAGCCTCCCTCTACATCCCCCAGGCAACAATATTTCTACACTAGAGGATATCCTGTCCTGGCTTTCCAATAACATTAACAACAAAACTATACTTATGGGTGACATGAATATCAACTGGTCTGCAATACAGTCTCCCACAAACCCACTTAACATTAATCTTTACAACTTTTCTCAGCTGACCAACTCCATAACTCAGCCCTCAAAAAACCTCACCAGTGATAGTACCCTAGACTGGATATTAGTCTCCCACCCTCATTACTTCTCAAATAGTGGCACCCTGCCTGATTCCCTTAGTGACCACTTGCCCACATTCACACACCGACTAGCTTCACCGCTACATCTTATTCATAATTTTATTACTACTCGTTGCCAAAAAACTTTAATCCCACTACCTTTTCCAACTCTCTAAAAGCAGTCAACTGGTATACCCTTAAAACTCCCCTGGAAAAAGCAGTCGCCCACTTCAACTCAAATTTTCTAAACCTCTTAGAGCAACATGCCCCCATAAAAACAAAAAGAATAAAAAAGAAAACTGCCCCTTGGTTAACAAAAAACACACTAGCGACTATGCACCTTAGAGATAAAGCATGGTCATCATATCAGAAACATAGGACTCCCCTTGCCCATAATGAGTACAAAACTCTCAGAAACAAAGTAAAAAAGCTTATCATTTCCGATAGACAGAATTACTTCTCCATAATCCAAAACAACAACAAAACAAACCCTCAAAAATTTTGGAAATGTATCTCTACCCTCCTTAATCCCAACAAACCAGATAACCCCAGCCCGGGCTCTAACACTCCAGACATAGACTTGGTCACTCAATTCAACACCGTCATTGATTCTATCTCCAAGCTAACCTCATCTCTTTCATCTTCAAACCCCACCACACCCCCACTACACCCCATTCCTCCCCTACCAACTTTTCACCCCTTACCACTGATTCTCCCATCTCCTCTCCATCATCAACATCCTCAAATTTTCCCCCCTTCCTCCACCATTCTCACTAAAACCTATACCCACATCCACCATAAAAAAACTACTTCAGAAACTAAAACCATGCTCTAATGCCCCTGATAACATTCCTTCTTACTTTCTCAGTATAGCTGCCGAAGCCATTGCCTACCCCATCAGCATTCTAATCAACCGTTCCATTCAAGAAAGCTCAGTACCCCAAATCTGGGAAAAGGCTTTTGTTGTACCATTGCATAAAGGTGGCAGCAACAACAATATCACTAATTTCCATCCCATCGCTATCCTATCTCCTATCTCTAAACTTTTAGAAAAGTGTATCCATCTACAACTCCTACCATACCTCTTAGACAATAACCTACTAACTCCAACACAACATGGTTTCAGACCCAGTCACAGTACAATGACCGCCCTTCTCTCCTTCCTGGAAGCTGTGAACAAAGCCCAGGACTCTGGCCACATTGTCTCTACTCTCCTACTAGACCTCTCTAAGGCCTTCAATACTATCTCCCACAATCTAATACCAACTAAACTCTCCAAGCTTATCTTGTCACCATCTTCTCGGAACTGGTTCACTAGCTACTTATCCAATAGATATCTAGCAGTAAGATAGAAGAAAAGCCACCTCCCTTTTCATCAACACCCCAACCGGTGTTCCCCAGGGATTTATACTGGGTCCCCTTCTTTTCAATATATTCATAAACGATTTCCACAACTCCATCCCTTTAACAAAAATTATCTAATATGCAGATGATTCAACTATTATCTGTTCTGCTACCTCCATGCCCAGACTGCTAAAGCTTAATCAAGATGCATTCTCAACCACTGAACAATGGATGAAAACAAATCACCATATACTCAATGCCTCCAAAACCAAAGTAATGGTATTCACCCCCTCTAAAGCTGCCTCTTTCAATCCAAGTAATTTCTCTATTACTAGTCATAACAATACACCTCTCGAACTGGTATCTGAGGCCAAATTACTTGGGGTCCAAATTGACAGTCAGCTTAAATTCAATTCCCTCCTTAAATTAAATATAAAAAACCCACCAAAAACTTGGCATACTCTAACGACAGAATCGTTATCTTACACCCTCCACCAAATTCACCCTATCTACCACATTTCTCATCCCATCCCTCCTCTATGGAGCCCCACTCCTAACTAACCTACAATCTTCACTCAAAACACAACTCTCCTCTTGCTATAACAAAATTGCCAAGTTTGCTACCTCCCATAAGTCCTCCTCACACCACTGTTCGGCTCTCCACAAACTAAAATGGTTAGAACTACCCAATCACCTCACCTACGTCCAACTGACTCTTGCACACAAGCTCATCTTCAATCCTTCCCTCTGCCCCTCCCTTTCCTCTACCTTTAAAATGCACCTCCCTGACAGAATACTAAGATCTAACAACCAAAACCTAATTGAATTGTATAAACCAATTCGTCCCCCTGGAAAAAATCTCTTATCCTACAGTCTTGCTCGTCTCTGGAACTCCTTACCACCATCCATTCATACTATCTCAAATCACTTCTCATTCAAAAAATCCCTTCACTCACACCTAATTTCCCAGTGGGAATGCTCCTGCTCCCACTCCACATAATCTCCTCTCCTAGTCATACTGGGAATTTCCACTTCTCCTCCCCTACTCATAATGGGAATTCCCACTTACTCTCCTAAACTCATAAATCTTGCTCTTGCTTGTATTAAGCTATTTTTTCTGAACACTTTAAAGTTACCTCTTAAGTGTAACATACCCTAAGATGGAAAAGGTTCTCTGTTTCCATATTGAAAAAATTCCATGTCAGTTAATATATCTCTCTCTTGCTTGTATTAAGCTATTCATCCTGAATGCATGAAAGATATCTCCAGTGTAAACCACCCTAAGTTGTATAAGCTTCTCAGTTTCTAAATTGTAAATTGTTTATTTTTCAGCTATACAAGATTGTAATATTTGTATATATTTGTACACTAGTCTGCTGTATTTCTAAGTTTCCTTCATTTTTTTTACTAGTCCATAGTAATTGTATAATTGTAACCAAATACCTTATTGTAACCTTGCTACTTGTTTTTGGAGCTCTTTTTTTTTTTGGAGCTTTTCTCCCCAGGACTCCATTGAAAACGGGTTCTTTTGGCCCAGTGGACTATCCTGGTAAACCAACTGCAAATAAATAAATATATATACATAAATATATAAATGGGAGCACTACAGAAAACTGAAAGCCCAAAATCCTGAGACCAAAATCTCAAAAGTTCAAAATACTGAAAACTCAAAATACTGAAAACACACAGGATACCAACACTTACTATATTCCAGCACAAGTACATACAGAAACATATTACTCTTCAACTATATGCAGTAGGGCAAGCCCCCCTGCACCCCCCATGTGGAGGACTGCATCCCCCACACCCCCTGCTTCTTACATATATTAACTCTGAGATTGCACTTCACTACATTAAGTGGGGGGTGCAGGGGGGGCTTGACCCATGCACATAGTTGAAGGGTAATATGTTTCTGTATGTACTTGTGCTGGAATATAGTAAGTGTTGGTATCCTGTGTGTTTTCAGTATTTTGAGTTTTCAGTATTTTGAACTTTTAAGATTTTGGTCTCAGGATTTTGGTCTTCAGGATTTTGGGCTTTCAGGATTCTGTAGAACACACACATATATATATATATATATATATATATATATATATATATATATATATATATGGATTCGTGTCACTTGACTGAAAGACCATTTCACTGACACCCATTTCACTGAGACCAAATCACCTAAAGTTCATTTCACCTAAAACTCATTTCACCTAAAACTCATTTCACTGACAAGTAGTACTCTAAGGCAATCAAAGGTATATGTCCTTTTGCCCACTGTAGTGCGATCCTGGTGTTACTATATATATACTTGGGGGGGTGCTGGGTGTGTAGCCCCCCACCTAGTTGGGATTTACCAAATAATGTAAAACAAAACAAGACAACATAAAATCAAATTAAGTGGGGGACTATGCCCCACCCCCCAATGTGGGGTGCTGTGCCCCCCAACTATATATACTAACACCAGGATTGCACTACAGTGGGGAAAAGGACATATACCTTTGACTTGCCTTAGAGTACTACTTGTCAGAGAAACAAGTTTTAGATGAATTGAACTTTCAGTGAAATGAACTTTAGGTGATTTGGTCTCGGTTAAATGGGTGTCAGTGAAATGGTCTTTCACTGAGGTGATACGAATCCATATATATATATATATATATATATATATATATATATATATATATATATATATGTGTGTGTGTGTGTGTGTGTGTGTGTGTGTGTGTGTGTGTGTGTGTGTGTGTGTGTGTGTGTGTGCGTGCATGTATTTATTATATATATATATATATATATATATATATATATATATATATATATATATATATATGTGTGTATATATATATATATATGTATGTATATATATATATACAGTGGATATAAAAAGTTTACACACCCCTGTTAAATGCCAGGTTTTGGTGATATAAAAAAGTGAGACCACAATAAATCATTTCAAAACTTTTCCCACATTTAATGTGACTTATAACCTATACAATTCAATTGAAAAACAAACAAATCAGTTAGGGGAAAAATGTGAAAAATAAAAAAAATGTACAATACGCTGGTTGCATAAGTGTGCGCACCCTTAAACTAATACTTTGTTGAGGTACCTTTTTATTTAATTACAGCATTCATTCTTCTTGGGTAGAAGTCTATCAGCATGGCACATCTTGACTTGGCAATATTTGCCCACTCTTCCTTGCAAAAGCACTCCAAATCTATCAGATTGTGACCTCATCTCTTGTGCTTAGCCTTCTTCAGGTCACCCCACAGATTTTCTATTGGATTTAGGTCTGGGCACTGGCTGGACCATTCCAAAACTTTAATTTTTTTTTCTGGTGAAACCATTCTTTTGTTGATTTGGATGTATACTTGGATTCATTATCGTGTTGAAAGGTGAAATTCCTCTTCCTCTTCAGCTTTCTAGCAGACGCCTGAAGGTTTTGGGCAAAAAGTGACTGGTATTTGGAACTGTTCATAATTCCCTCCACCTTGACTAATCCCCCAGTTCCAGCTGAAGAAATGCAACCTCAAAGCATGATACTGCCACCACCATGCTTCACCATGGGGATGGTGTTCTTTTGGTGATGCAAAGTGTTTTTTTTTGTGCCAAGTGTACATTTTGGAATTGTAGCCATAAAGTTCAACCTTGGTCTCATCAGACCATAACACATTTTCTCATATGCTTTGGGAGACTTGATTTATTGTTTTGCAAATTTTAGCCAAGCCTGGATGTTTTTCTGTGTCAGAAAAGGCTTCTGTCTTGCAACCTGAGTCTATATTAGATCATGTGAGGTTCGAAGTTTTGAAACTTCGACTATATAATATAGACCCTTGCAACCCTACCCCATAGCTCAGACATATGGAGAATACGAGAGATTGTTGTCACATGTAGTACACAATCAGTACTTGCCAGAAACTCCTGCAGTTCCTTCAGTGCTGCTGTAGGTTTCTTGGCAGTCTCCCTGACCAGTTTTCATCTTGTCGTTTCATCAATTTTGGAGGGACGTCCAGTTCTTTGCAACATCACTGTTGTCCCATATTTTCTACACTTTTTGATGACTGTCTTCACTGTGTTCCATGGTATAACCAATGCTGTGGAATTTTTTTTGTACCCTTCTCCTGACTGATACCTTTCAACAATGAGATCCCTTTGATGCTTTGTAAGCTCTCTGTGAACTATGGCTTTTGCTGTAGCAGGCAACTAAGTAAATGTCAGGAAAATCCTACTAGGACAGCTGAACTTTATTTGGGGTTAATCAGAATCTCTTTAACTGATGGCAGGTGTGTACCCAGGAAGACTGAATGTTGTAATTAAGCAAAAGGTGCTTCAACAAAGTATTAGTTTAAGGGTGTGTACACTTATGCAACCAGTTTATTGTGCATTTTTTTTTTTTATATTTTCTACCTAACAGGTTTGTTTACTTTTCAATTGAATTGTACAGGTTATAGGTCACATTAAGTTGTGAAAAGTTTAGAAATGATTTATTGTGGTCTCTTTTTTTATATCACAAAAAATTGGCATTTTAACAGGGGTGTGTACACTTTTTATATCCACTGCATATGATATATATATATGAGATATATATATATATATATATATATATATATATATATATATATATATATATATATATTTTTTTTTTTTTATATATACGGATTGTACTACACACCCCTGAAGCATAACACTATGATAGCAAAATAAGCAAAGTAAGCTCATCAAAAAAAAAAGTGGCCAAAATTGCAAGCTTTAATAACTTAGAACAATTTTTTCAGGGAGCCAAAACCACCGCATGCCACACACTACCTTACTTAGAGTTGCTAACTCCTGGTCACATAGTCACATAACCATTGAGGGGGAATGAAACACTCAAAATAGGTAAACAAATGACTCATTTAAAGAAGCTCTTGCAAAACAGCTGGTAAATAAAAAAAAATCTGGGATTTTTTTATTTAAAGATTTCTGCTCAGGGAGTTTCAATTCACTGAAAGTTAGATTTCCTATTCTATACATTTTGTGAGGAAGTGTGCATTAATTTACAGCGATCATTTTAAAATAAACTTAGCTTCATACTAAGAGAGCCATGGGCTTTTTACATCACATAAAATAATTTGTTTTCATTGTGCTACAGTGTTCATTTCTTAGTATTAGTATCAGCTCTTTAGCTTTCCATAAATCTGTATGATTTCTTCCGCTGTCTTTCAAATCTGCAAAATATAATAGAACTGCTCATGGACATCTAATCTTCCTTTTGGGCCAGATTTTGCTGCTGCTGCACAACTTTTCTTGGACTCTTCTCTTTGAAATGTATATTCTGATAGATCCTTCATCATTTATCGAATGGACAATATGTTGACCGGCTAAAGACTGAGCCAATAATATTGACAGCCATAACATTGAGTGGAAAAAAAATTTTTTATAGGAGACAAACTGCTTTGATGCCAACAACACCTGCTAATTATATATACCTCATCCAGGATCGTACCACATTGGGAAAAGGGCCACTTCCCTGCTCTCCACTGTTCCACAATCCCATCTAAAACAATTTCCCTTCACTTGCAAGCTTGTTGTTTGTGTTACAGCTGACAAATTTGACAGCTCAGTCATTTACTATTCAACATTTGGGTCACTTGACAATCAAATGGATAGCCATTTTCTGACAGTCTCTGTTTTCCTGCAACACTAATTGGGACAATTCTCCATGCCTGAGTTTCAGCATACTCATCTCATACATACGTCTGCAATTCCATCTATATCCAGAATTTCATTAGAAGCGGATGACCTTTGTTTGGTTGTTTGACCAACTATTTCAATTTTCTCAGGATGTTTGTATCCTTACTGTACCACCAGAACAGATATATAGTAGTCTTGTTTAGTTTTGGTCATACCAGAATTTCTATCTGTTTTATTTCAAAGTCATAGTCAAAGTAAACTTCATGGTCATTTAGAATTACACATGTCTAAACTAAATGAAATTTTGTGCATCAGCTCAGTTCTTCAAATTACAAAGGAAAGTGAAATAACACATACCAAGTAGAGGAATAAACATTACTAACAAATACAATACTACACCCAATACATGCAAGAAAGAGCAGAGACATTTACCAACACTCATATACGAAAAGAATACCCTCCCCTGAGTTAAATTAACTACTGTATTTAATGTAATACAAAACACACTACAGATTGAAATGCCTAAGTTATTTTTCTAATATTGCACTTGAGTGAGTTAAATAATACTGACTATAGATATAATAAATAAAATATTGCACTTATTTGGAATATATGTAAGTATATATTTCACAAATAAATAAAAATACTTATTATGTGTCCAGACCCCTGGGTCTAGTGCCCGAGTTCAGAAGTCTAATCACTGTAGGATAGAAACTGTTACTGAATCTTGTAGGCCTTT
This sequence comes from Protopterus annectens, assembly GCF_019279795.1. Taxonomy (NCBI): domain Eukaryota; kingdom Metazoa; phylum Chordata; order Ceratodontiformes; family Protopteridae; genus Protopterus; species Protopterus annectens. The sequence continues at coordinate 375,177,982 of NC_056745.1, forward strand.
TGCGGATGTTGCAATATCTCCTGCCCTATGCCAGATGCTTAAAAGTCCATGCACAGGATTTGTGTTGTCCTGTATTATTTTAGTGGCCTTTTGGATGTTTTTGCAGAACAAAGATGCTGTATCGATGTAAGACTGGAACCTGTTACCTTCTGTGCAACCCTGACCACTCTTTGCAGTGCCTTCCTTTCTGTAACTGTGCAGCTTCCAAACCACACTGTGAAGTTGCAGGTGAGGATAGTGTCTATTGCACCTCTATAGGAGGTGGAGAGAAGATGAGAAGGAAGCTTAGCTTTTTTTCAACCTTCTTAAAATGTGACAGATCCTTGGATATGTATACACCCAGGAATTTTGTACTCTTATCCATTTTCACACTCTCACAATTGATTCTGAGCACTGGGTGGTTTGTTCTCCTTTTGCTAAAGTTGATAATAATCTCTTTGGTCTTCCTTGCATTCAGGTCAGGTTGTTCCCCTCACACCAACTGATCATAGATGCCACATCTTCTCTGTATGCCCTTTAATCCTCCTTTGTGATGAGCCCCATGACTGTGATATCATTAGCAAACTTGATGATGTGGTTGGACTTGTGCTTAGCATGGCAGTCGTGGGTCAGGATAGTGAATAACAGTTGGCTGAGAAAACATTCCTGTGGAACCTCAATGTTAATCGTGATACACTTTGATGTGTTCTCACCTGAACACACCATCTGTGGTTTCTCAATCAAGAAGTCCAGGATCCAGTTACAGAGATGGTTACTAATTCCGAAATGTGCCAGTTTTTCTATCAGCTGCATTGGTACCACCATATTAAATGCAAAGCTGAAGTCTATGAGCTGCATCCTCACATAATTGTCTTTGCCATCTAAATGCTCAAAGGAACTGTGCAGTGGTACTGATATGGCATCAGCCATAGATCAGTTAACTCTGCAAGCAAACTGCAGAGGGTCAAAATCAGGAGGTAGGCATGATGAAAGATGCTTTTTGATCACCCGCTCAAAACATTTCATAACAGTGGATGTCAGATCGACTGGTCTGTAGTCATTAGAGCTGAAGGGCTCTTTATTTCCTTTACTTTGCATTGGATTTCATGAATTAATACTGTATTTGAAGGGGGTAATTTGATTTTAATCCTTTTCGCATCATGACTGCTGCTGATTTCTCATGACATTTTTCATTTTTAGGATTATTCTTTTCACTTGTCTATTCAACGGCTGATAGTGTAGCCTGGATATTTTTTATGTATGAATTATTAATTATGCACATATCTGAATGTTTGACATCTGTGTTGTGGACCATTGTCAGATATGACAACATGAGACGTCCATTGTCTTGAAAGTATAAATTTTAATGCAGTAATCACACTTGTGTTTGTAGTGTTGGATTGTTTCAGAGAACTTGGAATAATAATCTGCATATGCAAGAAATATGGATTCTTTAATCTAGAACATTTCTGAGGCCACCCTCCTCCATGGTTAAATATGCTCTGCATTTCCAGGAAGACTATGAAGTACATCAGTTAACATCTCTTCTTCCTGATAGTTTTCATGATGTGCATTGCTTATATCACAGCTCTCCTCTGTTTGTCCTGTATAAGAACATCAGTACTTTATAGTTCTTGTACTTTTGTTCTACTTTACAGATCATGGATGTGGTCCATATGTCCTCTAAAGAATTTGTCTTTACAGCTAACTGAGAACTACTGCTTTGTTAGGTTTGAGCACATTTTCCTTGCTAATGGTTTCTGCTAATGTCAGCTTGTCCTGATCACCTTTTGCAGTAAAACACACCACACCAACATGGCATATGACTACCTTTATTAAACAACATTCTTTAATCGTAGAATCAATTGATCAATCATGAAATGTATTAAACATAATATGAGCATAATTTCCACGTAATGATTTAACAGTGTCATTGTCTTCCACTCACTTCTATCCCACTACAAAATAAGCAGCATTACCCTAAGTGCTTGCTTACTCTGACTTGCCAGACACAGCATGCCACCTCTCACTTCCATCCTCCCAACCAACCACCTTAAAAATCCAACACTTAACACTAGAGGGGGAACAGAAGAGGGAACCCCTCTTTTCCACCAACCAACCCCACTTATGTATAAAACTAACCACACATAATTTAACACAAACTTAAAAAAAGGGAAGGGGGTTAGGCAGAAAGCTCATGACTAAATCGGATATCCTACCCTATAACTCTTCAATAAAACTACATAAACACCTCCTTACACCTTCTTCACTTCCTCTCTAACTCCACTACCCTTAATCTTAACCCTTTCTTGCCTGATTCCCTGTCATAATCCTTCCTGTGTTCCCATTAACTGTAGTACTCACTCTTATCACCTCTACACTTTCCCCCGCCTCCCACCCCTTCTTTTCCAACATAAACCTTAAAACGTCTCTAGACAAACTAGTTTGTTCCAAACCCGTTTTGCAGTAAAACACACACCACACCAACATGGCATATGGCAACCTTTACTGAATAACATTCTTTAATCATAGAATCAATTGATCAATTAAGAAATGTGTTAAATACAATATGAACTTAACTTCCATGTAAAAATTTAACAGCAGCAGCATCTTCCACTTACCTCTGTCCCAGCATAAATTAAGCAGCGTTACCCCAACCACTCACTTACTCTGACTTGTCAGAAGAAGCATGCCACATCTGTTCCCAACCAACCACCTTAAAAATCCAACACATAACACCAGAGAGGGAACAGAAGAGGGAAACCTTCTCTACCCACCAACTTGACCAAGGGTGTTCCTCTTCACATAATACAACACCTAAACTATAAAGCTGCCCACACTAAGTACGCTTTATGACATGCCATTGCCTACACTCTTCCCAACCAAATGTGGTGTCAATTCAGACAGTACAATATTCATACCCAGAAACTTACTGTCTAAACTAGCCAAGTCCTTCAGCACCCTAAACACCAACTAACGTTTTAGAATAACACCCATGATTACCTGCTAAATGAACTACTAAAACACATGAAATTCCAATGCAAGAACATATGTCCACAAATTCACCCTCAAGCTGATGCCTCCTGAGGCCTGTGATACCGTGCCAAAAAATCTCCACCCATAATGCTGCAACCGAAGCTTTCATCCACCCAGCCTAATTGCAGCCCATTTTGTTACCCAATAAATATATTAATGACTCAATATGAGCACAGTTTTACCTAAAAAATATTAAATATTATCAAGACAAGTTATCTAAGACAAAAAGGCATCAGAAGACCAACGTTTCACCGTCTTAATAACATCCACTGACCTACCTTCTCTTGCTAAATCTGATGCTCTTCCAGTGCAAAATGAATGATGGAAAACCTCGCTCCCTGAAAGCTTAAACAATGAAAATGAAAACACTAAAACCTCTTGCCATAGACAGCCTGGCAATATGCTGGTTTCAGTCCTACCTTAGTGGCAGACAACAAGCTGCGCTATGGAAGGACAGCCTTTCTTCCCTACTGCCAGTCACCCTTGGAGTGCCTCAAGGGTCTATACTAGGACCTCTCCTATGTTCCATCTTCATTAATGATCTTCATACAGTCATCCCCAAAGTAACCTGCATTCATATGCAGATGACTCTACCCTAATCTGTTCTGCCACCTCCCCATTAAACCTGCAGACCTTAACCCAAAATACTTTCAATGTAGTAGAAAATTGGCACACTGACAGGCGTCTTCTATTGAATCCAAATAAAACAAAACTGCTACTCTTCACCCCCACACAGAAAGCTACACTCCCATCATTTACCATAACATCTAATAATAGTACAATAATTTCCCCAGAAAGTAATACAAAACTATTAGGTGTAATTGTTGACAATAACCTTAAGTTTGACACTGACATCGACAAAACCATTAAAACAGTCAACAAAAAGCTAGGATCTCTATATAGAATTAAGGCATTTCTAACCCCAACTGCTAGGACAGTTATTGCCCGAACACATTTACTTTCAACCCTTCTTTATGCCTCCCCAATCTATCCAAACCTGAGTAAATCTGACCTCAGTAAACTCAATACCTGCTACAACACCATAGCCAGATTTGCCACGGGCTCAGCATATAGAACCCACCACTGTATTAACCTATGATCTCTAGGCTGGCTAGAGTTTCCCTCTCAAATCCAGTATAATCAATTAATAATAGCCCACAAAGTCCTCCATCAGCCCGAAAGCACACCCATACTCAAAAATATAATTACCCCTTACAGTAACCTAAAAACTCTCCGGTCTTCTGCCAAAATACTGGCAGAAACTGTTAAATCTAAAAACTCAGCAGGTGACTTATTGTTTTGCAATTCTGTTGGAACAATCTGGAATTAGCTCCCTGCCAAACATACAGCAAACCAGACTATTAACCAATTTAAAACATCTCTCAAAAAATTCCTAAAAAGTCACTGGCTGTGCCCCTGTATCAACCCTGACTAACCAGCTTACCACTCTCTTCACTACCTGGCTATCTGTAAAATAGTCAATGTTTCAGACTTAGTCTCATTTTCATATGTATTGTACTGCTGAATGACATGCTACCTTTTTCAGCCTTGTACCACTAAGAAATGTCTAAGTTCGAACAAGAAAACTACAATGTTAAGTTTAAGTATGTATGTATTCCAAGTATGCATATAATCCTATAATTCTGTACTGGTATCTATATGTGACTGTATAAAACTGCTACTGTTTAACTCTTATGTAACTATCCACATGTGGAGCTTTTCTCCCTGGGCATCCGCTGAAAATGGACCTGTGTCCAGTCAGACTATCTCGGTTAACAAATTTAAAATAAAATAAAATAAAAGCCTTCCTGATCTCACACAAAAACTACTTGTCTGTTATCACTCTTCCACCCCGTGACCAGAAAACAAAATCCCACGGATTCCCACCACGTGGCAACTAAAATTGTCTGGCCCACCACACAGGGCACATTGACTCATCCCTATCCATCCTCAAAACCATCTGCACACTTTTACCTGACTGGTCTCTTTTCAATTTCCGCAACTATGTCTCCATGGGCAGAGAAGATATAACCACATCCTGAAACAGAAGCAAACTCGGTAATACATTCACACTGAAAGCACCACTGTACATCCATATTGACAATGTTAACCACTAGTTATAATCCACTAAGTCCCATTTCAATACACTCAAGTCTCTCAACAAAACCATAAGGGCCTGCTTAAACAGTGGTCAACACTTATCAATCCTCCTACCCACAGCCTTACCCAACCTTTCAACACCCAAGCTACTGCTCATGATTTTATCAAATTCTGCAACCCCACCATCCACACAAAAATGCTAATGGCAGCCAAATCTACCTTAACAGACTGAACAGCTCTCCACTTAGCCCAAGCCTGAGCTAGATATTGCAGTACAAGCTTCAATGACCAAACTGTCTCTTCCTTGACAACTGCAAAACAAACTCATCAAAACTAGATAATGCTCTACCATAAGCCTTCTTCATGGAAACTGTCCAAGACTGCTAATTCAGCTGTCCCATCACTTCAGTCCAATCTGCCAAACCTCCTATGGTGACACAATTGATTCTCCCTTTGACTCCAGTACCAATTTTCAAAACCTGTGAAAATGAAAACGAAAAAGGCTGTCAGCAATCACATTCCTAGCAACCAGCAAATATAGACGTGTAAAGGAAAAATTAATCAACAAACTGCAAAACCAAGTTGTCTAAAACTAACAAAAGCAATCTCAGTTTTGCTCTCGTTGACTGCAGCACCCACACCACTGCAATGTTGGCTGCAGCACCCACACCATTGCAATGTTGTCAGAGTTAAAACTCACCCTCCTACCTCTCAACCATTCTTGACTCACCACTGAAGCTGTCCAAATAAGCATTGTTTCCAAGAAGGTCACATTCTTCTTCCAGCCCTGCTCATAGTAGTTATCCAGCCAATGAGCTGCAATCCAGTCCCCACTAAAAAAGTCTCCCATCTCAATACCCCCTGCTGCATCTGTGAACAACTCCAATTCCTTCTGAGCAACCCAATCCACTTGACAAAAATAAATGTTGTTAAATTGATCTAAAAATGATAACCACAATGCTAAATCTGAATGAACAAGTTTTCCAGTCCTCACCCAATGGAGCTTGTTTCTCCCTCCTTTTAACAAGAATGCCACCAACTGACAAAATGCATGACCTGGATGAATCACCCTGCAAGCAAAGTTCAATAGCCCTTAGAGCTGCACAACATCTGTAATCTGAACTTTGTCCCTGCCCATCACCTAGGCAATCTTTTCTGTTAAGCACACTATCTTCTACACTGGAAGATGAAACAACACCCACTCCACATCCACTATCAAACCTAAGAAAAAAAGCAGAACCCCAAGCTCCTCACACATTGTCAAAAACACCCACAGACCTTCCTGCTCTGCTACAAATCCATTCCAGTCAATAACAAATCATCAAAAATAATGTACAGTCTTCTGAGAATCCACCACTGAGAGCCACTGAACATGCCACAGGCATGGCCTTATCAAAGTAAAATTTATTGTCAGCTACCATGCCCAACAATGACACTGTTCCTCCCACACAGGCAGGAATCAAAATGCCAATTCAATATCAACCTTTACTAACCACAGATCTGTAAACCCTATAACAAGAGCCACCTCTTCATCCAGTGACGCATATCTAACCTTTGAATCTTCTTTAGAAATGAAACCATTAACCAAATTCTCTCCTGGATAAGACAAATGGCGAATCATCCGAAATTCACCAGGTAACTTTTTACAGACCAACCCCAATGGCAACACTTTAAATTTGGCAACCAAGGGGACCCAATAACGTGCCCACATGCAGCTCCTTTTCCACCAACCCTTTCAATGCCTCTTCTTTCCCCCACACAAAAATGTAAATTCTTAAAAACTGAGCTGTCCCCAAAAACTCCAGACTTAATTGAAACCCCACATGAAAAACCCTCTATCAACTCTTCTGCAACCTTCAAATACCGAGGATGACTCAACAAATTACCTGATAATTGCTCATTAATAGGTGAATGAGAAACCTGGATTACCCCATGTCCCCAAAAGCATGTGTCCCCCCTGCCCTCAAAAATTACCCTACTCATAAAACCCCTGTAAACAATGAGGCACCACAGATAAAGAACTCATATCACTCATGGAAGATCCTGCCTTAACAAAAGTCCCTTCCTGATGGCCACACTGAACCATTGGATGCCTTACCACACACTTTGAAAAAAAATGTGTGAAAATCTGCAGGTCACCCACATGCAAAATCCTACATTGAATGTCCAACACACTCCAGACCCCTCCTCACTTAGCCTACCCCATCGAGTGAAGCCCCAAAAATTAGCCATCATGGTGGTCAACCAGATATCCAGGTGCCTAACTTCCCATCTCAATGACTGATCCACCTCTGTCTTTTTCCAAAAGCACTGATTGTACCACATCCAAGCATTTCTTGCCCATAACCGTTACACCTCAAGAGTCATGCGATAATAAAGCAGCAGTGGCCAGACCAGAGCATTATCCTTCTCCAACCAAAGTGTCATGTAATACACAAATCCTAACACCAACTTCTCCTATGTCCTAGCTCAAAGCCTTCCACCTCTCCTTCTCCCCAATGCCACTAAGGCTGCCAAAAGGTCCTTTTTATTCACAACTCAGATTCCAATAACCACGGCACCCCTTCCACACCAATTAATTCAACTATATCAATATACTCATCTTTTCAAAGCTTTTCTTTTACCAAAGCAGAAATATGCAGGGTCAAAATGTACCCTCTCATCTAGATTGACTAAAGCCTGAATAGATAACCAATCCTCTATCCACAGTCCAAAATCCAAACTGACCTCCTGCTCTAATGAATTGGCCTTATCCAGACTGGATGCCAAACTCCCTAACAAGGTCCCTAAGCCTACTCCCCCATCCGGTAATCCCATTGTACCTGACCCACCTCTGTAAGAAACTCACAATCCTCCACACCACCTGCCACTTCACAATTAGTCTGTACTAGCTCCCTTCCTTCACCCACCATTCACCCATGCTCCATTAAGCCTTCTGTCAGTAACTATTTTTTTTTTTTTTTGCAAGGGAGTGGAATGCTGGAAAATACTATAGTTTGTAGGTTTTATTTGTGTCCCTCCCCATACTTTTAGTGCTTAGTATTTTGGTCTGTGTGTGCAAGATCCTAATGTTGACTGGAGGGCAGTTCTTTCTGAATTCCTATATTAATATTATGTAGCTAAGAATGAAAGATAAGCCCCAGTGCTGCTGCCAGTGAAGAAATGTGGGAGCTTCTGTATAGGAGTGCCTGGGTTTATCTGCTTTACTGCAGTGTTTATTTATTTTTCTGTACTGCTAAAAACATGTAAGCCAGAAGAATGCACATTTTGATATAAGTTCACTTCAAGTTCTGGTTTATAACAGCTTTCAGGATATCCTTCCAACATCTGATGTAAGCTACCCCAGCAACAAGCACATATCTCAATTGTGCCTAATAATTTTTGCTCAGAATTTTGCCCTGTTCAATCTAAAACTGATTTTTTTTTTTTTGTTTTTCAGAAAAGGTAACGGATTACATTCAGTAATGGACTAATACTGACTATAATTTCATAAAATGTCCTTGATTCTGTCTCATATTTTTGGTCTGGCCCTCATGAAATTTGAGTTTTTCTGGCAAATCATTCAGGCCTGCAGTCACCAAATAATGACAGACATTTGAGTTGCAGACTCCATATGCTTCGAAAATATATACTAATACAAAACCTGTTTTTCCAGCAATTGTGTAAGTATATGAGACCAGTATTTCAAATCTGTCCTTGATTTTGGACCTTTTTCTGTCAATAATTGTTGACTTTTTCCCTGAATCATGTGCAAACAGGATGAGTGTTATAGTGATAATCATTACATTACATTCTTCTTTTACTTCACAAAAACTAGCAGACTTCTATGTTCTTTACTAGTACTACCATTTAAAATGTGTCTCCATTGTGGGGCCTTTTCCCTAATTATTTTGCACTGTGTCAATAATTCCAGAAGTAATATATTGAGAACTGTGGTGACAAGTGGCTTTGTAGCTGCACTTGAAGGGACTTAAAACAGCACAAATTCCACTTGATTTTTTTAATTTTTATTTTACACTTGTAATCTCAATTTCTCTGTGTATACTGTGGTGGTGGTGCTGCGGTAGCGTTGTCACCTCACAGTAAGACATTGTCCTGTTCGATTCACAGCTAGAGCGTATTCTGTGTGGAGACGTGTGAATGGGCGTACTTTCGTTGAAGGTTGTGCATCAGGGCTGGCAACTCAGCATGTAAAAATCTACTGCCAATCATTAGCAGACTGGAGTTCTGCTGTGGTGACCCCTAACCGGGAAAAGCCGAAAGACACAACAGAAAAATCTCAATTGCTCTGTGTACACTCCAAGATTTGATAAGAGCAAGTATGCTCCTCTTCAAAAATCTACCACATGTTTTTCTATCACACAGTCCATCATGTCAGTCATATAACCATTAATAGTCTCTGTTGGACTTTGGACTCCAGTAAATAACAAATGGCAACTAAACTCCAGGCTATTGCTAGGGTCACAACAATCCTTAAACTTGTTTCTAATTACCGATGTTTTGTCTTTCTCCTCTTTATGAACATTTAAGAAAATTAAATATTTTAAACACTTTCAATGCTGTTTCTTCTTCAGTGACATATATTAATGGGGTACACTATCTTTTGAAGCATGTTAATTGTTTCAATCGTATTGAAGAATAAAGTGGAATTTTGCATTATAAGCTCCCAGCTTCTGTTAAATTGACATGTTGTGAAATGAATCACGGTGGTTACAGATGGAACATTTTCCATTGCAGATTAAACTTCTGCAGTTACACACATTTAGATTCTGGAAAATATTTCTACACTTTTATACAGATACATACAGATATATATATATATATATATATATATATATATATATATATATATATATACATATATATATATATATACTTTTTCTTTCGGCTGTTCCCATTAGGGGTCACCACAACGGATCATCTGTTTCCATTTATTGCTCTGTCACACCAACCACCTGCATGTCCTCTCTCATCACATACATAAACCTTATTTTAGGCCTGCCTCTTTTCCTCTTACCTGGCAGTTTCATCCTTAGCATCCTTTCTCCAATATACCCAGCATCCCTCCTCATCACATGTCCAAACCAACGCAATCTCGCCTCTCTGGCTTTGTCTCCAACCCGTCCAACCTGGGCTGACCCTCTAATAAACGTATTCCTAATCCTGTCTACCCTCATCACACCTAGTGCAATTCTTAACATCTTTAACTCTGCCACATCTAGCTCTGACTCCTGCCTTTTTGTTAATGCCACTGTCTCCAATATATAACATAACTGGTCTCACTACCCTCTTGTAGACCTTCCCTTTCACTCTTACTGGTACTTGTCTGTCACAAATCACTCCTGACACTCTTCTCCACCCGCTCCACCCTGCCTGTACTCTATTCTTCACCTCTCTTCCACACTCGCCATTACTCTGAACTGTTGATCTCAAGTATTTAAACTCATCCATCTTCACCACCTCTACTCCCTGCATCCTCACCATTCCTCTATCCTCCCTCTCATTCACACACATATATTCTGTCTTAGTCATGCTGACCTTCATTCCTCTCCTCTCTAGAGCATATCTCCACCTCTCCAAGGTCTCCTCAACCTGTTCCCTACTCTCAGTACATATCATAATGTCATCTGCAAGCATATATATATATATATATATATATATATATATATATATATACATATATATTTGCTTCACTGGGTATTTCTCTACTCTGACACAATATAACAAGCTCCTAGCTTCTACGAAATGTTTTTCAGAATATAGCATGTAACTCCCTGAGATAGATATTGGAATAGTTAAAATATTCTGTAAACACCTATGGAGTAGAAGATACAATTTAGGGGGTGGATAGATACTTAAAGAGAATGTCTGTTGGCCTAGTTGCAGAAGGGGATGGATAGATGCTAAAAGAGAAAACTTTAGTTTGTTGGGCTAGTTGCAGAATGGAGTAAATGCTTGGTAGTAGAATGACTGAGTAAGAAAATAGGGGAAGTGGAGGGCTAAACGTGGAAGCTTGGCACTGGGGTACAATGAGAATCAAGTAAAATAAGAAGATGTGAGTGCAACAACATAAACAACTAAAGCAGTAAGTGGAAGGTTCGGTGGGGAATGTAGGTATGTTCTGGGAAAGGATGCATGCGATTGAGCTTTCACAAAGAGCTGGTGGCTTTATAGTTAGAGATTACAAATGCTGAAGGGTTTTTGTTTTTTAGGCATTCTGAACTGTAAGATGGATGTAACTTTTGTGGAAAAATAATCAATAAAAATATAAAATTAAATCAGGTTGGATTTGTATGTTGATAACCAACTACCATCTACAAAAAACAAAGTGTTAACACAATGTATGATCTGCAGTGAGAATTACTGCCTTCGTTTCCTCCTCTTTACTGCTTCATGTTTGCTAATATAACTGGCTACACGCCTTAAATTTGTATTATGGTCTCCTGCATGTCAAAAGTGTGAGAGAAAATATTAAACATCAACAAGTTTAAGTATTAATGTAGTTTGCCTAACATCTTGCCTTTGTCAGCCTTCAGTAATTTCACTTGAACTTTAAACAAACATTTTCTTCAGATTGCCTCGTCAGGATGAACACTGTCAAATTCATGTCACTCCTAAAAGAAGTGGTGACAGCTAATCTGTGCTTGGCATGATAGCATGACAGGCAAAACAGTCAGGGCTTTAAATTTATGCAATCTACCTTCATGCCTAGGGGACTACACACGCCTGCTTTCACAATAATATATTTTCATCTTTTCCTTGCAAACAAATACTTGACATTGACAAATATTTCCTTCATTATTGTAGTTAAACCTCTAAAAAAAGAAGTTATGTACTTACCATAACGTTCCATGTGAGTTGTTTATCTCGCCTTTATTCTCACTGATGGGTTCGGAGCTGATCCTCGGCTCCGACACGGCCTATAGCAAAGCTCAAGGTTTGCAAGTAGCTGGAGACCATGCCCCTTATCCCGTGATGCACTGCTGGAATTACCTCAGATCTTGTTTGCTGCGTGTATATATACCCCTGTAAGGGGAGCAGTCCCCAGGAAGGAAGAAGAAGTATTGAACAACCAGGATGATAATGAGCCTATAGGTCAACTGTCAACCAGGAGGGGGATGGAGGGAGGGACATGAGAATAAAGGTGAGATAAACAACTCACATGGAATGTTATGGTGAGTACATAACTTGTTTATGTAAAGTTATTAAATCTCGCCGTTTATTCTCACTGATGGGTAGCGTCTCTAGCACCCGCAATCTTGGGTGGCTCATGGGAGTACATTTTTCAGGACCGTGGAACCAAAAGAAGACCTGTCCCTGGAAGCCTTATCTACTTTGTAATGAGTGATAAAGGTATGAGGCTTAGACCAAGTGGCTGCAGCACAAATGTTGTCAAGGGGCAATTTAACTTGAAAAGCAGAAGATGTAGAAACAGCTCTGGCTGAATGAGCCTTTGCTTTGTGTGGCAAAGGTATGCTAGCAGTTGCATGAACAAATGAGATACAATCCGATAACCATTTTGAGAGGGTTGTTTTAGCCAGTGGTCTACCTTTTCTGGCCTCCAAAAAGGATACGAAGAGTTTATCTGATTTTCTAATATCCTTAGTTCTATCAAGATACAATCTGAGCTGTCTATGTACGTCAAGTTTGTGCAGCATGTATTCCAATTTGTTGGAATGGTTGGGAAAAAAGACTGGCAACTCAATGACCTGATTGATATTGGACTCAGAACAGACTTTAGGCAAAAAGGAGGGGTTTCTTCTGACAGATACTCTATCAGCATGGAAAATCATGTAAGGAGGTCTGATAGATAATGCTTGAAGTTCTGACACTCTGCGGGCAGAAGTAATGGCCACTAGAAAAATAGTTTTCCAGGACAAAAATTTGAGATCACAAGATGATGCTGGTTCGAAGGGGGGAAGAATTATTTGAGACAGCATAAAATTCAAATTCCAGGGAGAATAAGGTATTTTGACAGGAGGTCTCATGTGAAAACACCTTTAAGAAAAACCTTAGATAACTTATGGGCCATAACATTTAACCCATCGAATCCAAGGTGGAAATTTGATATGGCTGCTAACTGAACCCAAACTGAGGCAGCTGCTGCTCCTTCCTTAAAAATCATTGTCAAAAACTCTAAAATGGACGACAGAGGAGCTCAGAAAGGGTCAATTTTTTGCATACTGGCCCAAACTGAGAACCTTTTCCACTTACTGCGATATAGTTTTCTGGTGGATGGCTTATGAGAAGACAATAGAATTTGTCTTGTGTCATCTGAGAGTGAATGAAGCCTGGCTATTTGGGGAAGTGGATCAGCCAAACAGCCAGCTTTAGAGACTGCAATGAAAGATGGAGGTCCCCGGATGGGTGTGTCAGGATGTCTGGAACTGGGTCCAGGATCCATGGATCCTCCAGCAAATGATGGTGAAGGAAAGGGAACCAAATCTGTCAAGGCCAATTGGTGGCTATGAGGATAACAGTCCTTCTCAGTGATTTTGCTTTTTGTAAAAACCTGGGTTTCAATGGAATAGTTGGGAATGCATATAGGAGACCCGGAGGCCAATCGTGTATGACTGCATCTCTCGGGGGATGTCCCGGAGGTGGTATCAGGGCAAAGTAGCTTCTGCATTTGATATTGATGTGACTGGCAAAGAGGTTGCAGCAAGGCTGGCCCTATTTGTGGAAAATCAAGTCCGCAACATGTTCATTGAGAGACCACTCGTGAGGCAACAGGATCGCCCTGCTCAGCTTGTCCGCTATCATGTTGTATTTCCCAGGGATGTGCGTTGCTAACAGAAAATGCTGGGATGACACAGCCCCATTGCCATACCCTGAGGGCTTCTCGACAAAGGGGGTAAGACTTGGTTCCACCCTGTTTGTTCAAGTACCAGACCACTGACATGTTGTCTGTCTGAATTTCAATTGTCCCTAGAGGAAGAGAGTCCTGGAAGTAATGCAACATCAGAAGTACTGCTTTCAACTCCAGAACATTGATATTCAGATGTGACTCTTGATCCGTCCATGTGCCTTTGGCAGTCTTCCATGAAAATGTCCCCCCCCACCATATCAGGGAAGCGTCCGTGGTCACAGTGGTTACTGGGGGGAAGCACAAAGGGTCTTCCTGTTGTGACATGAAGAGACATCAACCACCACCGAATGTTTCTCTTGCAAGAATTTGTGATGAGAATCATATGGTTCATTGGTAACTTCTGGTAAGACCATTGAGTGAACAGGAGCGTTTGAAGAATTTGCATATGCATCCTTGTGAGTGGAATGGCTAGAATTGCTGCCGCCATCAAACCTAGTACTTTCAAGACCTCTGTGGCTGTAGCTTTGTTCTTTGACACCAGTGAGGTGACGTGTTGGCAAAGTAGTGAAACCCTTTCGAGTGGAAGACGTAGAGTGGTGGTGGAGGTATCTAACTCTGCTCCTATAAAGATGGTATGCTGCAATGGCGACAAGGCAGACTTTTTGAAGTTGACTGTAATACCTAAGTGGTGGCAGAGTGCCAGAATAGATTGTATTACCTGAATCAATTGATGCCTGGTGGTAGCGGTTAGGAGCCAATCGCCTAGATATGGAAACACCTGGAATCCTAGACACCTCAGGTGAGCCATGACCACTGCCATGCATTTGGTGAACACTCTGGGGGCTGTAGTGAGACCAAAGGGCAGGGCTCAAAACTGGTAATGATTTGCTCTCAGCTGGAAACACAGGCAATCTCTGGAGCATCTGTCCACCTTTATGTGGTAGTACGCGTCCTTGAGATCGATGGAGCACATCCAATCACCTTTCCCTAGAAAGGAAAGAATTGCCTGAAGTGTGACCATCTGGAACTTCTCTTTTTTTACAAATTGGTTGAGTCTGCTGAAGTCCAAGATAGGTCTCCAGTCCCCTATTTTCTTTGGAACCAAAAAGAATCTTGAGTAAGTTCCGAATCCAACTTGGTCTACTGGGACTGGCTGAATGACTCTTTTTTTCTAGCAACTTGCGGACCTCTATGGTTGCTTGTTCCCTGAGACTGGGTGGAACATCTGGGATTCTGTTTACAGGAGTGGGAGGGGAAGAGAATGGTATGAAATACCCTCTGGAAATGATGCTTTGTACCCAGGTATTGGACGTCATGTTTAGCCAGGCTTCTGGTTACAAAGATAAGTGACCCCCAACTGCCTCTAGAGCTGGACAGCCGGGTCTCCTTTCAGGAATGCTGTTAGGACTGACCAGAGAAATGGCCTCTGTCACCCTGCTGTTGCAGACCCCCCACCCCTGCTGCGTGGGCGGAGTCTTCCATTATAACCCCCTCCTCTGCCTCTAGAAGGAATTTCTCCACGTGTGTCCAGAAAGGCTCCCTGTGCTTTTTGGAAACACATTTTTCCACCCTTAGGACCCTTGGGATAGGGCCTAGTAGGGGTAGAAAAATGGACTCTAATGGCAGATAGAGTCTTGCCTTCCTGCTCACACCTGGTAAGAGTTTCCTTTAATTTGGGCCCAAACAGGGATGAGCCATCAAATGGGGTGTTGATAAAGGAAGACTTGAAAGGCTCCGCAAAGGAACAGAGATGCATCCAGGCTTGTCTACGCAGAACAATGCCTGAACTAGCAGCTCTACTCGAATCATCAACTGCATAAGATATGAGGTGCATGGACAAGTTCACAATTGAGTTTAGGGTAGCGAGCTGTGTGTTAACTTTGTCGACAACCACAGCAGCTACCATACCCTGGAGAGTATCTCCTAGCTCTTTCAGGAGATCTCTTTGTAGTCTTGTAAAATGGGTTAAATAGTTCAGTGATCAAAGGGAAAAAGTCACTGAATTAAACATGCGCTTCCCATATCTATCCATGATCCTAGAATCTCTGTTAGGAGGATGGATAGATGAAGACATCTCAGACGTTTCCTTTTTGGTGGCTGCAGCCACCATGATGGCATCAACAGGCACTCCCTTAGTCAAAAAGGCTTTGTCCACTGGGGCAGAGATGAACTTATTTGGCTTCCGAGGGACAGGTTCCATGGTCTCCGGAGACTCCCACGCCTTATGAGAGATCAGCTCCATGAGCTCATCATAAGGCAGAGACACCCAAGAAGTGGAAGGTTGAGACCTGAAAGCCTTCAAGAGCACTGGCTCATCTTTAGTAGGGATTTTGAACTGCTAACCGCCCCTCTGATTAAGGATCTCTAATATCTCCGCAAAGGAGATATCCTCAGAGGGGGATCGAGGGGACCCTTCTGACTCATTCAAGTCAGTGTCAGATGTCAAAGACTCCTCTGGGGAGTCCAAGTGCCTCCTCTTGCACAGTCTCTTCCTGGGTACCTCCTCAGTGGTGAGATCTGGGGAAATCTCAGAAGAGCAGGGGGCACCCTGTGGGGCTACTTGAGGCTCAGGGTCTCTACGCTTGGGTGGACTGGTAGAAGCAGGAGTGGACACAGGTGCTTGAGCAGAGGAGGAAGCCAGACTGATGCTGATGATGTCTTTGGAGACAAGACTCTCCTCATGGCATCAAACGCACCATGGCTCTGATGAGAAATGGGAGATGGCTCCGAAGGGACCATCCGATCCTCCCGCACCAAGGCCGTAGGCTTTGATCCTGAGGTAGGAGCTGAGCTCATCCGAGCCAAAGCCCCAAGAGGAAGAGTCAGTAGCGACAAATTGGTACGACTATCCTCCCCAGACCCGACAGGAGAGTGTCGGCTCCTAGAGTCACCGGTCGGCGCCGAGGATGTACAAGTAGATGGAACTGATAACATTGGTGCAGGTCTTAGCTCCACAGGCTCAACAACTATCAGGTCAGGCTCCTTCAGCTCTGAAAGTCCAGTGCGGCTTGGAGAAGGAGTAGTCAAGTCTGGGTTAATGGTCTTCAGCTCCAACGAAGGCATCTGAGCTGACAACAATTTAGCAAGGCCTGGTGCCCGTAGAAGCTTCTGCACTAGCTGGTCCATATCCATATCTGAGAGGCTGACAGAAGACTTCGAGGAGTGCACTGAAGGTGATGATTGGAGAAGAGGAGATGAGGGAATCTCAGAGACCTGCTCCAAAACTGTGAGCTGGTTCTGAACAAAAGGGACACTCGGTTCCGAGGATAGTGGAACTGATGACCCTACACCCTACATTTTTTTAGTCTTTTTGGATGCTTTTGAGTCACCTGAGGATTTGGAAGATTTTGAGGATCTACTTACACCATCCTGGTCACCCAGCACTTTGGAAAAAGGGTGCTGATGTAAACCCCTGTCTATTAATTTTCTCCTTCTCTCCAAAAGTACTCTGGAGGAAAAGGAGTGACATATACTGCAAGAGTCTTGGAGGTGTTTAGCCCCCAGACAATAAACACATTGAACATGCCCGTCAGTGACAGAAATTTTTTGTCCACAATCCGGACATTTCTTGAAGCCAGATTTTGGATGAGGCTTTTCTTTCTCATCAGACATTTCTATATCAGATTAAACAATTTTAAAGAATTAAACAACATACTTAGAATTATTTTAAAGATTTAAACAACACACTTAGAATTATCTGCCAAAGTACACCTAAGGTTAAATACAAGGCCAACTCTTAGGCCCAACACTATAGAAAAACAGAAGCCAACACAGGGCTAAGTCTAAGTCTAAAACTGTAGAGATAATATATATATATATATATATATATATATATATATATATATATATATATATATATATATATATATATATATATATATATATATATATACTATCCTATCAAGAAGTGAAGAAAAAAAAGTTTTTAAACATGCAAATAGAAGAATCTATCGATAAATAATGGTCCGAACTATCTGGAACACTGAGATCTGTGCCGCGGCAAACTAGATCTGGGATAAGGGGCTTGGTCTCGAGCTACTGACAAACCTTGAGCTTTGGTATAGGCTGCGTCGGAGCCGAGGATCAGCTCCGAACCCATCAGTAAGAATAAACAGTGATATTTAACAACTTCACATCAGGTATTATACGCAGAGTCAAATACTCCTTTTCATGTGTTATCCAACTTCTTAGTAGTTACATAATCAGCTCTCTAGTGTTATAAATCAGCATATCAGTACGTTAAGGAATTAGTTAAAGCTCTACTCTATGCAACACAGTTCTGCAATTGACAGCTTTTGTGTTTCTGTTCGTGTGTGCTTGTGCGTGTGTGTGTGTGTGTGTGTGTGTGTGTGTGTGTGTGTGTGTGTGTGTGTGTGTGTGTGTGTGTGTGTGTGTGTGTGTGTGTGTGTGTGTGTGTGTGCGTGTGTGTGTGTGTGTGTGTGTGTGTGTGTGTGTGTGTGTGTGTGTGCGTGCACGTGTCCGCACGTTGTGTGGCTGGGCAAGTGTATGTGACAGATGTGGCATGTGACACAAGTTTATTTCTATGCCCCAGTCCACCTATTATCTCTGCCTTCATGCCTCTGTCTATATGCTGTGCACTTTATGAAGTCTAACTGGATTCAAAATATAAATATTCAACACTACTTGTGTGCCTCATTCCAAGAAGAAAGACTAATTATTTCAAGAGAAGTTATAGACTGGGGTCCAAAACCAGGGGTTAAGTATTTATGTCACCAAATATAGTTGGTTAGTTTTATACCTGAAATGAGCTAAAGATTATCTCTGGTCAAGACAGTTTCCAAAGTCCCTGTGTTAAATGTTATCTTGCCAAGTCATAAACATTCTAAGAAAATAGAACGTATTTTTTCTGTCTTGTCTTTTAACAAATTCTACATTGCAGGAGGTACTATGAATTCAGTGAACGTGGCCCTTACATGTAGATTTATGACATACTGAATACTTGCTTTTATTTATATTGTACTATCTGTGGAACCCTATTTAAAAAAGTTTTTCATATCATCTGTCTCCAAGGTTTCTCAGTTTTATAACTTACAATTGCATCAAGCATCCTGATCTTGTAAATCATTTACTTCAGTCAGGCCTGCTACATTAACTGATTCTTTACTTCCTTATTTGGAAAATTGGAGCATAGGAATGATAATAGGCAATATTACGAATATAGAAATGATATTAGGCAAGTGATCACGAGGACCATAAGATTCCTAGCCATGTATACCTTTAAGAAGACACACTTAAACGTTTGTCCCTTAAATAAAGGCATTTGATTCCTGTTTCTTTATCTTGATAGAATCATTGAAATTAACAGCTCTAATGTTGTTTTCTCCTGTGTAGTGCACTGTTTTACATTTAATCAGAAATAGATAGATAGATAGATAGATAGATAGATAGATAGATAGATAGATAGATAGATAGATAGATAGACAGACAGACATATAGATAGATAGATAGATAGATAGATAGATAGATAGATAGATAGATAGATAGATAGATAGATAGATAGACAGACAGACAGACAGATAGATAGATAGATAGATAGATAGATAGATAGATAGATAGATAGATAGATAGATAGACAGACAGACAGACAGAGACAGATAGATAGATAGATAGATAGATAGATAGATAGATAGATAGATAGATAGATAGATAGATAGATAGAGGTGTGTGTGTGTGTGTGTGTGTGTGTGTGTGTGTGTGTGTGTGTGTGTGTGTGGGAGAGGAAGAGAAAATGTAAACAGTGGCAAACTGGAATAAAGAAGCAAACTCACAATTCAATGAAAGAAAGTCCTGAGAAAAACACAAATCATCGATCCTAAGGGGAAAAAAATCCACTTAATTTTAAAACAGTCTTCAGGGATTTGGGTATATATGTTGATAACAAACTCTCCTTTGGGCACTATGTTTCTGTGGTGATTATAATATCCTTCTTACTTGCACAACAATATCATTTGTGGCATCTCCTCAAAGTCCAAAGACGTTATAATCCCACTTTATTCATTCCTTATTAGGGCAATCATTGAATATATGTCATTCAGCATGTACCACACCAAGCACCTAAACCAACTTGAAAAACCTCACAATTCCTCTCCAAAAATATCAAGTGTTAGTACCCTTAGTTACTCTGATAGACTAAAAGGTCTGTCACTCTACTCAGTGTCATACAGACTCCTGAGGGATGACCTCTGCTTAGCATCCTGTGGTATAAATAAAAAAACAGACCAGTAACTTCAGGAAGAAAACTTTAATTCCACAGAACTTTCAGGTTAAAAAACCCTTCTTCAGTGTGATAAAACAGATAAATTGAAGCACATAATATATAAACTCAAAGACCCAGCCAACCAGTCGTAAGCATTCATCAATTAAGCTAATAACAGGTAAAGGAACCTTTAAAGGCATATACTCAAAAACTATTAAAAAACAATGAACAAAATTAATCGTTTCATTTGCTTTTCTTTTAAAACAGGTTTTATGCCCACAGCAGCATTCAGACCTGGAGCTGAATGCTGCTGTGAGCATAACACCTGTTTATTAGCTTAATTGATGAATGTTTAGGATTGGTTGGCTCTGTCTTTCTGTTTGTATATTATGTGCTTCAATTCATGTTTTATCACACTGAAGAAGGGTTTTTAACCAGAAAGCTCTGTGAAATTAAAGTTTTATTCCTGTTACTGGTCAGTTTTTTTTTTTGTTTTGACAGACTGTTTTGTACCATTGACCAGTTTTTGTATGGTGTACTTACTTCCTTTGTGTTATGTTATAAATTACCCATCACCCTTTGAACTCTTTCACCAAAATATGCAAGCTGTAAAGCAAACACTCATTTTAGTGACATAAACATACACAATGACATCAATAAGACCAGATGATGTGACATAAACTGAAAGCAATGCATACCCTATTTCTGGAATGAGCTGCCCTTACCTATCAAGAAGAGCACTTCCCTAGCAACCTTTAAAACCAGTCTGGTTGACTGGATGGGGGGACCACAAATTTTTACCAGAGTATGTGGAGAAAGTCTATTTAATGGGAGGTACTGCTAGTTTTCCACCCATTCTGGATGATGTTGCTATGTTTCTAGAAGGTCTCTTTTGGTCATAACCTATGACAGGCAGTCATAACCTGATCCACAGTTAGAAATACCAGTGCCTCCAACTGCTTTATAGTGGTCTGAAAAGACATGGAGAAGCCCTACAAAATTGCTAATCTGCACTGTTGTACATCTCCAGATAATCTACCCAAAAGAGAATAAACATCCCATTAGTAAAGTATCACATACATTTCCACAAACAGATTTTGTGGTAGTCAATTCAAAACTGCTTCATCCAAACTTAATTGTTAGCTGATAATCCCACATACTATTTCATATTATAGAACAGTTTCCTTAACAAATCATATGCCATGTCACTCAAACTGCTCAAAACTGCAAGGCTTACATACTTAATGTTTAGAGAACCACCACTGTAATCCCACTGCATAAAAGTGGCCTTATCACTGATCCAGACAATTATAGACCAATTAGTTTTTCAGATATTAAAAGCAAGGCTACAGAGAGTATAAAATATGAGCACATTAATGCACACATAGCTAGTCTCCTGGACATTGACCCAAACCAGTTTGGCTTTGTTAAAGGCAGATCTGGTCTCCTTTACCTTGTAAACTTATTTGACAAGGTAACTGAAGGTATGGATAGTGGTCACTCCAGTCACACTGCCTAAATTGACCTTGCCAAAGTCTGTGATATAATCATCTACACAGATATTATTGATAATCTTGCTAAATATAATGTAAATACCTATATTGTCTTTTAGAAAGCTAAACTGGAGGAATGACAGAATCCATGTAGTGAAAGTTGTAAGAGAGTTTTCTGAATATAAAAATGTTACCAGTGGTGTCTCATTGGCCTCAGTATTAGGCCCATCCTTTTCAGCATTTGTTTCTCTAATATACAAACTAATGTTCCAAATTTCTAGTTCTCTATGTTTCATTGAAGACTGCAAACTAAGCATAGTTATCAACTCAACTTCTAGCATATAATTACTTCAGTAAGAGCTTGTCTCACTATGCAGCTCATGAGCAATGGTGTTAAGCCAAATGCTAAAAAAATGTAGTGTGGTCCTACTTGGTAAACAAGATTTTCTTGACTTCTATCTTATAAATGACACATTCATCAAATAGATACTATAATCAGGGACGTAGGAATCTATTCGGACAATGCATTAGCATGTCAACATCATATTGCCACTATACTTCAGGAATATGTCTATCTAGGCAAGCTGCCCTTACAGGCCATTTTAAGCCTAGTTATTTCCCTTTTTTGTGCTCAAAATAACCTTATCCATTTGTTTATAGATTGGCCTTTCCCATCCCATGTTTGATAATTATATGTTACCTCTAATAAGAATGACTGGGATCATACCATAGATAATTTGAGGGGACCCATGCATGGAATAAAGCATTTAGAAGATGTATTTGTCCAGTTGTAGTACATAAAGCAGTCCTGGGTAAATATTCTGCTTCTCATGCATAGATCTAAGTTACACTTGAAAATTAACAGGGGTGAACTTTGTTTTATGTGGAAAGGGAGTCTGTTCCACAACACTGGTATCCTCTGCAAAATTTATCTCTCCTTCCAAACTGTTTTGTTGATGTTGCAGAAGAGGTTTAAATCCACAGACCAAGTATTTCTGATGCATTTGACTTGCAGTAAATCCATCAGTAATTGTTTCGAGGATGCCTTGTATGCCAGACACAGGTCACCTCTTACTCTTAGTAGTCTGCAGGACCGTGAGTAGAGTGACAGGGCTTTGTGTTGATCCATGAAGGACATATTGTTTAGGCCTTGTATCCTTTTAGTAAGATATTTCTGTAGGTATTCCAATTGTTGCATATATCTGGACAGATACATGGCAAAGGGGGCATTATATTGAATGACTGGCCTAATGAGTGCTGAGTAAAGAGGGGCATTTTTGAAATTTACCATGAAGGTATCTGAGGAAGACATCCACTACTTGGACATTAAGTTGTCCAAGAATAGGTTGAGGTGTGAGTTTTCATTGAACATTTATAGGAAGCCTACATACTCAAATACTCTACTACATTATTCTAGCCACCACCATTTTCACCAGAAGAAATCCTTAGTTAAGGGACATTGTATCCATTTAGCAAGAATGGTTTTGGACACAGAAGAATTTTTGGTGCAATGTGGGAGTCTTAAAGGATAGGTTCTTGAAAAAGGGATACCCAGAGGATTTCCTCATGGATATTTGTAATGAGGTAATACAAAAAAATGGGGTATTTTCACTTCTCTAATGGGTATAGGGTTGAATAACCTCCCTCAGGTTCAATCTTTAGATGCTAACAAAAATTTTAGTAGAGCATTGGTCCTGACTTTCAACATAGAATTCTATGACATCAGGCATATTACTGAAAAGAATTGGGTTATATTTACCATGGATCCCTAGTTCATAAATGTGATGGGGGAAAGACCAAACATCATGTATCAGAAGGATAGCTGTATTAAGAACATGGTGGAAATAGAGGGGCCCAGTGCTCTTGGTGGTAAAATGATAAAACGTGGGTCATGTACTCAATGTCAACACATTTTAAGTGACTCAGTGGCAATTTGTAGTTATCGGGTCATCCATTTAAAGAAGAAATACAGTTGTAAGTCAAAAGGGGTAATATACATAGCATTATGCCAACAATATCCTGCATATTACTTAAGAAAAACATGAAATAGGTTTGTATAAGAATTTATCAACATGGAATTAAAGGAGTTACAGTGGTAGCTGATATTAAATGCTGTCATGCTCCCTGGTCTGAATGACCAATGCTCTATTCAGAGTGTTCTAAGATTAAGAGCTAGTTCAGAATGGTAATATTATGGATTCACAAAAAGGTTTTTTTAATGTATCACAGATATAAGTGTTTAAGTGTAAGTGATGTGAGACTTGATAGGTCTTCTTATTATTGTAAATGTATTTGTTTCTAATATTTACTGTGTCTTTAAATATGGTATGAATGTTAATGGTGTATCCAGTCAGATTTTTTTTATGTATATATAAGGTGGCTGCTGTTTTAATGTTTTATTCTGATGAAGTCTTTTGCATTGTCAAGATGAAAGTGCTCAATTAAATTACTTCTATGTGGTTCCAGTTCCTGGGTCATTATTTGGTTTTATTGTTCTATTGTTTTGCTGTTCTTTGTTATTGTTCCTAGTTCATGATAGTATGGATAACACAGAGACTGTGGACCAGCACATCTATTCTACAGTGCATGATTTGCAAAAATCAGTAAATGATTTAACGTTGTTAATATCACAGCTTTTAACAAAGGTCCCTGCTTTTATGACTGGTAATGGCTGGGAGGAGCAGCCACTACAACTTCGTTTGTCTGCTTTTCCTGCTTCTAATTCTTCAAATATGAATGACATCATGCCAGCACAAAGATCTCTGGTGACTGAGGAGAACCAATCGGGTTCCCACTTCTCTTTGAGTGGCTGCAGCAACAGTCCAATAGGGGAAGCGGCTTTATATAATGGCACTTTCTCATTGCAGGAATGGCTGGAATCAAGCAACAAATGGCTTTTTGAACCTGTTTCTTAGATGGTTGTATGACTTTGGACAAACAACTTAAACTTTTCGAGGACACCATTTTGAAATATAGACAGCTGCAAATGGAGAATATTTATTTAGCTGAGTGTATACATGTAGAGCGTGCACTGAAAGGCTTGAGACTCTGGAAATTCCCTTACGGCCTTGAGAAGGATTCCGTTCTGCACAGAGAACTGATTGCCTTATTCAACAGGCATGGCTACGAACTCTTGAAGGTACTCATAAATGACAACAATAGAAAGTTGCTTGAATTAAATTAAACTATAAACAGAATTGATGGAACTATACCTATGGACCTTTTATTTGAGTCTAAAAAATATGCATATTTTAATGTGTTTACTAAAATGGATTGTGCAATGGTTGAAGTAAAAAGTAGAAAGGCCAAAAAGTTATTAAGAGATGAAAGACAATATTTGAATGGTATTGCCTACCCCCCGCCCCCCCTTCCCCCATAATTTTAACAGCAGTATTGGTGATGCTAATAATGTGCTAAGGGAACATGAACCTGACTCTACAAATGTGGGAGTTTCTTACTCTGATATGGCAGACCCTTTATTACACCCCCCCCCCCCCGAGGAAGTCCGAGAGACTGAGGAACCAGAGGGAGGATTACCATTATGACTCCAGACCAGGGTCTTTTTACAAGCTTCAGAATGTGAATCAGAGGGGGAGAGGGAGGGGGAGTAATTAAATGCATGTATTCCATTTATAGAATGTTCTGGACTAGAAGTAGAGTCTACTAATGATGGTGTATTGAAATTAAATTCTATTACTGAAGGCGACTTTAAAGTTTACAACTACAGTGAAGAAAATATTACAGAGGCATGTGCTAACTTGTTTGAAAAAGGGTTTACCTATGTTCCCCTCAGAAAGGCAAAAATTGACGAAGTGTTGATTAACCTTAAAATGTGTATCAGGAAATTAAATTTTGCTTTTTATTTTAAAGACGATGTAACAGGCACTGTTTCACAATGGATTTGTACTAGATATAGCACATTTATTACTCCCCTTTACCAGTTACATCTATTTTTGAGAAATTATGTGAAAGTGAAATACGCCAGTTGTTACATAATCACCCAACAACCTATAATTTAATTAAGGTAGGATCAAGTTTGCTTAATCAGTTGTGCAACAATGTTAATATCTGGATTATGAAACTAGATAAGGGTGGCGCGATTGTCATTATGAACAAAAATGACTATGTTAACAAAATGTTTTCTATACTCTTTACCAATATGTATGAAGAGTCCAGTGTAAACTAAATAAATATAGCTTTTCATAAAGTGGATGTAGTGCTAGAAGACTTGGCATTGAATGACCAAATCACTACCACAGAACTGGAGTATTTAAAAGTGACTTGTCCTAAAACCCTACTGTTTTTGGAATTCCAAAAATACACAAGCACTTAGTCGATCCACCACTTAGGCCAGTGGTAGATGTCAGGACTTCAAAAACATTTTACATAGTTCAATATATTGATAAGCACACTAAGCACTTGCTTTCCAAACATCCAACCCACATTAAGGATTCTTGGGATTTTTTTGGATAAGATCAATCAGAATTTATACAAGAAAGATCTTATTTTTGCACTATCGATGTAGTCAGTTTTTTTCCCGCAATTCCTCATGATGTGGGTATAGAATTTCTTTTTAATTTTTGAGCAAATATACTGATTTTACACATAGTAAGATTTCCACTCTTGCTACTTTAATGGAAGTAGTTCTAGAAAACAACTTCATAATACTTAAAAGACAACTGTTTAGGCAGAAGGCAGGAGTTGCTATGGGGGCAGCTTGTGCCCCCTCCTTTGCCAACATTGTTTTGGCTTATTGGGAGTTGAACTATGTTTTAAATTGTGGTTTCTCAGATGCGCAGTCATATTTTGCACACTTTTTGGATGACATAGTCATTTTTTGGACAGATGTGAGAGAGGCTTGATGACTTTTTTGAATATTTGCACACCACCACTATATTTTTGAAATTTACCACGAATGTATCTGAGGAAGAAATCCACTACTTGCACATTAAGTTGTCCAAGAATAGGTTGAGCTCTGAGTTTTCCTCGAACATTTATAGGAAAC
The DNA here is from genome assembly GCF_019279795.1 of Protopterus annectens. Taxonomy (NCBI): domain Eukaryota; kingdom Metazoa; phylum Chordata; order Ceratodontiformes; family Protopteridae; genus Protopterus; species Protopterus annectens. The sequence continues at coordinate 375,204,621 of NC_056745.1, forward strand.
CTACATACTGGAATAGTCTACTACATTATTCTAGCCAACACCCTTTTCACCAGAAAACAATCCTTAATTAAGTGACAATGTGTCGGTTTAGCAAGAATAGTTTTGGTGCAGAATGCTTTTCGACACAGAAGAATTGTTGGTGCAAAGCAGGGTCTTAAAGGATATGTTCTTGAAAAGGGGATACCCAGAGGGTTTCCTCATGGATATTTCAATGAGGTAATACAAAAAAGAACACAGGATATTTTCACTTCTCTAATGGGTATAGGGTTGAATAACCTGCCTCAGGTTCAATCTTTAGATACTAACAAAAACTTTTGTAGAGCATTGGTCTTGACTTTCAACAGGGAATTCTATGACATCAGGCATATTATTGAAAAAAATTAGGTTATATTTACCATGGATCCCCAGTTCATAAATGTGATGGAGGAAAGACCAAACATCATATATCTGAAGGATATTTATATTAAGAATATGGTGGAAAGAGAGGGCCCCAGTGGTCCTGGTGGTAAAATGATAAAATGTGGGTCATGTACTCAATGTCAACACATTTTAAAAAGTGACTCAGTAACCATTTACAGTTTTGGGGGTCATCCATTTAAAGAAGAAATACAGTTGTAAGTCAAAAGGGGTAATATACATAGCATTATGCCAACAATTTCCTGCATATTATATAGGAAAAACCATAAAACAAGTTTGTATAAGAATTTATAACATATGTATAGTATAAAAAAGTTGGATAGGAAAAACGCTTTGGCAAAACATCTACTAGTATTTCCACGACATGTGTTAAAATTTGTAGTCATCGATCATGTAGACTTGGGGCATAGAGGGGGTTCATATAATGAATTCTTGGAATTAAAGGAGTTACAGTGGCAGCTGAGATTAAATGTTGTCATGCTCCCTGGTCTGAATGACCAATGTTCTATTCAGAGTGTTCTAAGATTAAGAGCTAGCTCAGAATGGTAATATTATGGATTCACATAAAGTTTTTTTTTAATGTATTGCAGTCATAAGTGTTTAAGTGTAAGTGATGTGAGACTTAATAAGTCTTCTTATTATTGTAAATGTATTTGTTTCTAATATTTACTGTGTCTTTAAATATGGTGTGAATGTTAATTGAGTATCCAATCAGATTTTTGTATGTATATATAAGGTGGCTGTTGTTTTAATGTTTCTTTCTGATGAAGTCTTTTGCATTGTCAAGATGAAAGCGCCCAATTAAATTACTTCTGTGTAGTTCCAGTTTCTGGGTCATCATTTGGTTTTATTGTTTTATTGTTTTATTGTTTTGCTGTTCTTCATTACTGTTCCTACATTAAATTCACATTTTGTTAACTACTGATAATATTTCTATCTGTTTTAAATGAGTCTCTAGGAATGATATTTATATTGTTGGGTGTAGTTCTTTCAAAATTATTTTTGATGGGTAGATGACTAGAATATACAGTCAGTATTCACTTGTATGAAATATTGTTATAGTAATTTTATTGTCATTTATATTAGTACTGTATTTTGGTGTTAAACTATTCTCTATAAAAAAAAAAAACTTCTGTGATTGAAAACATACCATACGTGTTTTATTTTATATTCCCAGGCTGAACCTAAAAATGGTCCACATAGATCAGCATTTTTACAAAGTGAACGCATATTAATAAAATAAAATAAAATAAAATAAACTTGTTTTCTTTCTTTACAGTAGCAAAATGTCTTAATATTTGAAAAAAAAAATTCTCATTTTTTTTTTTTTTTTACAAAAAAGTTAGTAATATAAAACTGTTTCAGAACCAGTCAAACTCATGGGAAGGTAATATAGAAGCTTGTAGATGTGGCCAGCATTGGACTAATTTCATACATAACAGGTAACTTTCAAATGTGAATACTTTGTAAAGGACAGCTCTGTTATAATCAGTTCTGAAATGAAAGTAACATGACTAGCTGCATGGTTAACTCAAGTGGCTTATTGGTTCAGGAAGTGGCATACATTAGAAATGACCATATAAATCTAGTGACCCATGCTGAATGTGATATGTGATTCTAGTAGCTTTTACTATTAAGCTGCCCAGAAAAGAAACCTAGAAGATTACAAGTGATCATGTAGCTGTTTCTCATGAGTCAGTGTTCTTTCAACTGCAGGGCTTTCCAGAGTAGAAGTAAAATAAATTTGTGATCAGTGTATTTTATGTTTCTGACATTGTTTTTTTCATTACTTAAGGGGATCATCTGTATGCAAGACTGCTCTACTGCTGAAGTGTATATTTGGAAGTTGCATCTCTATTGTGTTTGTCCTTTTTCTTTTTATTTCTTTGTCATAAGTGGCATGCAACCACCATAACATTTCCAAGACAAGAAAAAAGTAATTTAAAAGGCATGATAATTATCACCATTTGTCTTTGCACAGAGCAAATGCAGCATGATGCATTGCTAACACTGTGCACAATATACTGCCTAATGGGTACATCAGTCCGTTACCAAAAATAGATATGGAGCAATCCACACTTAGAACTAAAGTTAAATTCATATTCATCCTTTCTATTGCAAAATCACGTAAAAAAAAAACATGCAGCAGGGACTACAACATTACAACCAATTAAAACTGGCTCATATCACAGTCGTGACATACGTCCCATAGTGTATATCAATGCCTGTCTCTCTTTAAGAAAAGGTACCTTCAAAATGGCCTGGCAATTAGCACAGAAAACTAAGACAATTAACTGTTAATGAGCACTTTCATGTAGTCCAGGGTTTCTTTCCTTCAGTCTCCATTGGCCTACTGTACGACTTTAAGTCTTGAGCAGTTGTATAACTGGGTTAATTTCTTCAATGGCCTGCTGTACACTTCTTCTAGGTTTTCCAGGTTAGGGGTCACCACAGCGGATCATCTGTCCGCTCATGATTGGCAGTGGAGTTTTACAGTGTTGAGTTGCCAGCCCGGCACCCAACCTTCCACAGAAGGCACATACACACTCACACCTAGGGCCAGTTCAGAGTGTCCAATCCACCTACTGTATGTCTTTATGATGTGGGAGGAAACCGGAGCACCTGGAGGAAACCACACAACCACAGGGAGGACATGCAGACTCCACACAGAAGGCACCCCAGCTGAGAATCGAACCAGAGAACCTCTTGCTGTGAGGCAGCAATGCTAACCACTGCACCACCGTGGCCACCAATGGGCTCTTGTACACTATTCCTAGTAAATACCTATCAGCCTAAATGACTTGGTTTTAAGTATAATAGCTGTGAACATTACATACATATGTATTAAAAAGGCATTTATACATAAATCACCAGTTGAGAAAGAGTAAACTGTGAATGGACACACATTCATACATATTACTAGGCCTTTTCAGCATCATAGATGTAGTTGCAGAAATTAACAGACAGAGAATTCTAAGAATATAGGATGTTGAATTTCATTCTGGAAATGTTGAAGAAAGTAAATATAAAAGGCAAAGCAACTGATCATTTACTTAGACTTATGGGTGATGTTATTGGAATATGAAGGCTTGCTATAATTCATAGTGTACAACATTTTGAATTTTTTTTTACCCATAAAAGCTGCCAGTAAATATTTAATGTCTAGAACCAGAATACAATTATAAAAGGTATTAAAATAATAATTACTTGAAGTGGTTTCTTTTCTCATAGTGCTTGGAGCAACAAATTGCATTAAAGTATCAATCCTGTCATCAAGACAAAATGAGGGGTTGTATAAATATAAGTGTTTTCATAGTATGACAATTCAAATTATCTGAAGAACAAATAATTACAAATGTGGTTGCTATGTATCCATAATCCAGGCAATTTTGCTAAAAGAAACATCTTTAGTCATTATCAAAGTAATTTTACTTTTTTTTTAACAAAATGTTTTATTAAGTTTAAGGCTTGTTCAGTCAAAGTGCAACATCTGAAAATATGGGGCATTAATTGTGCAACTGGCAGAAAATATGCCTAACTTGCTGACATTCACAATGTAAATAGTTATAATGCTTTCTGAGCCATCTAATACTTTGCAGATTGCAAAACATCTTTGAACAAGAAGCTGCCTCCTTGCCTAAAAAGGTAAACAGCATATTTAAAACAATAATGTTATTTTATTTATTTACCTCAACTAAACAAGCAGGAATGTGCTTTATACTAATTATAACTGTTAGTCTGGCAGCTATCGATGTTTTGTTTTTCTCATAGATTACTCATAATGATTATTTCCATCACTTTGTCACTAAAAATCAAACTACCATGTAACCGTTGAAAAATAAAAGCAAACAAGTAACCAAGAGTAGTTTTGTTTTTATTTAGTAATGTAAAATGCACAGAAATTCACCAAAGCAAGATTCAGTAAAACATATATCACCAAATCTGTTGTGCCAGATGCTGTCAGGATCTAAAAAGTAACAACCCCTCTCCACGTGCAAAGGTCTATAGTGATGCATTATAAAAATAAATATGGTCCAGAGTGACCCATTATAATTTCAGAGCAGCTTATCTTTACAGTAGGGTTTGGTGAGACTTCAGTTTTCTACACACATGGAGGAGATCCCCAATTAAACAATTTTTAAACAAAACAATCAGTACAAAAAAACTGTTCTTCCAATTCTACTTTGTTTGAATATTGTGAATGAAGGAACATCATGTCAATGCTGACATAGAAACAGAGCTTTTAGGGTGATATATGAACAATGTCTTTCTAAAATCAATTCAAGATAGAATAAAATGCTCCAAATAGAAGAAAAAAGCCTTTGGTATGATGAAAGTATATTAACAAGTCCTTAATATAAGGACATGCCAACAAAGAACAATTCTACAGATGCTGATAATAGACCTGAGTAAATTTAATAAGCACACACTTTCATCTGCTACACGGCATACATCTTCAGATAAATATATATATTCAAATGGCATTTAAATGACCATTACAATGTCACATATCAGTCACATGACCATTATATCAAAATTTAAACCAATTGCAGCTGATAAAAAGCATAGGGTTAAGGTATTTGCCTTACAAACACAGGGTGCAGGCATTGAGTCTCACAAGGGATAATTGGCTAGGCTTAAAATGGCTCGCAAGGGCAGTTAGCTTAGTACTGATCTTTGAACCTATCTATGAACCTATGATTGCATATTTTATTTAATTTTATTTTCCAGCTTTCAGTGATTTCATCTTTAAACAAAATATTTAATATTTAAAATGCCATTTAATCCTGGCATTTTAACTGCATCAGATTTAACTTGCCAACAGGTTTTTCTGCAATCTAGCTGATTTTTGCAATTGCCCTCTCTTAAATCTAATGGGACATACATTTATGTCTTAATAACACATTATTCACATTACATTTTTATATCATACTAATGTCCTCTAATTCTCTTACATAACCGTGTAACAATCATCCCTATATAAAAACTATTACATAAGCAGCAAAGAGCAATATATACAATCCCTTTTGTCTTATAATTACAGTATCCATCAGTGTAAATGGTTTCCACTATATGTGGCAAAATAATAAAAGGGCCTTCACTGATATAGCTACAAACTGAACAGTTCATACATTTAAAGCTACCTTTCTTGTTATACATTAAAATTTAATTAAGCAGGGCATCATTCTTACTTATAGTGGTATTTAAACATCCTATTTTTCTGTAGAAAAATAAAGGTAGATCTCAGAAAACTTTCAAAACTTCCAAATTTCCTTAAATAACTTTCAAATTATTAACAATAAAGCCTTTTATAGAACCAGAGTCAACACTTATATCTAATCTAAATGTCATGTTCCAACACTTGTTCTTGTTACTATACAAATCCATGTCTGTATTGTTCTCTGTTGTTCCATTTGTACTATCCATTTGAAACTCAGGACCATTTGAATATTGTTTCTTAATACAAGTTTAAACCCATCATTAAAATAAGGGCAAACTGATTGCCCCTTTTCTCAGTAACCTTACTGGTATGATGTTCAACCACTCAACTTGATATCCTTTCATAATAAACAATTTTTAAGAAAACTAAAACAATTTTCTAAGGTGGTTAACCTAGATTTACATATAGTTTGACCCCCAGGTATGCTCTGTTTCATAAATGTAGGATGCCCACCATTAAAATGGAGATAATTATTAACAACATTCTTCTTCCTATAAACTACACTATGAAAAACTTTACTAAAAACCTCTATATTAATATTAACATCCAAAAAAAATCAATGTAGCACCTTCATAGCCTAATGTAAACTTAAAAATTCAGTTGAATTATTTAGCCCCTCGGTAAACTTATTCATTTTCTAAAAAGTCCCTTTCCATGTAAAAAACAATTTATCTGCAAACCTTCTAGAGAGGTTAACATTTTTAAAACACTCAATATTAGGTAAATATTTTATTCTTACCATCCAAATGCTAGTTTGGCAAATGAGGGTGCAACATGTTCAAAATTAAGTAATGACAAAAAGACAAGTCCCAAACGCACACTCCGTTTAATAAAATCCACACAAAATAACTTTAAGCTCTTTTCATCTGCCAACAAAGCAGACTTCTTCAAAAGTAATTAATACAAAACAATAAATCATTTAAATAGTCACTAGCATCAAAAACGGGATAATTAAGTCATTAACTGTTTAAAAATACATCAGCACAAAAAAATACATTAATGTAAAAAACAGTCAGAAGGTGACTGCTATATAAACATTTTTGAAAATAGTATGTTACTTTTTAAAATCAAACATAAAAATAAAACTTGTTCTAATAATAAGAACATAATAACCATTTGTACAAAGATAAAGGCCTTAGACACACCTTTTACCTCTGTAAGCTCTTCAATTTAAGAATACTACTAATAGAATTAATCTCATTTAAGCCAGGAATATTGCTTGCATCCAGTTTAGTTTGCCACTTAAGTTCTAACTCTTCTAGTTTAAGGGTAAAAGGACCCCGTCTGGTATTGTACTCAACATTGTCAATAGCTAGAAATTTGAACTTATGGATCATGTTTAAATGAATGTGTTTAGCCAGGGCATTATCAAGTTTGTTATGACTTATAGCATACAAGTGTTCATACATCCTATCTCGGAGTCTATGCTCCTTTTTCCCTACATAAAATGCAGGGCAATGAGTACATCTAGCTAAGTAGACTATACTTTTACAATTACAACTGAATCTTTTCTTTAATCTATATGTGTGACCAAGCACTGAAAATGAATTGGTCATGTCAACATATTTGCAAAAGTTACAGTTCTCACATTTGGACATTCCTCCTTTTCTAAGGGATTTAGAAGGCTGTTTTTCTAATAAGTCCTTAAGGTTCCTACCCCATTTAAAAACTATATTTGGAGAGTCGCCAAATTTGTCAAATAAGGGCTGGTTATATCTGAACAATTCCCAATTTTTCTTTATTATTTTTACACAGAGTACTGTGAGCACTGAATGTAGTTATAAAAGTGAACCACAGTGAATGACCCTTGTGTGAAACTGTTACACTATGTGAGGGTTGCTCCAAGATACCAGAAGTTTGCAAACTAACCTCTTCCAGACATCTAGGAGCAAAAATCGGCTTAAATATGAGTCTTTCCCTCTTATGGTTTACTTCTTCTATTAGTGCTTCCAGCAAAGATTCAGGGTAACACCGATGAAGAAACAGCTTTTTCAAAAACTGACATTCTTCATGGAAGTCCTCATCCTGAGAGGTGATACGTGAAGCCCTAACTAGTTGACCTTTGATGACTGATCTCTTTTGCTGGAAAGGGTGGCAACTAGAGAAGTGTAAAAATGTATTAGAGTAAGTCTTTTTCCTGAATATATTTGCTGTATAGCAATTCAATGCTCTATTCTTAATGAGCCAAATGTCCAGGTATGATACAGACTATGAACTAAAGTTGGAAGTGAACTGTAGGAATTCAGTAGACTTATTAAATCCATCCAACAGTTCATCACCCACTTTTTCATCCCCTTTTAACAAGACAAAGATGTCATCTAGGTATCTGGTATAATAAACCAAAAATTTCGAAACATTGTCATTTTTGAAAACAAATTCGGACTCCCAGTATGCCATGACTGAATTGGCAACACTTGCTCCACAGGGGGAGCCCATAGTTAACCCCACTTTTTGCAAGTAAAATTGGTTATTAAAAATAAAAAAAATATTAGAAAGGACTAGGTCAAGAAGCTCTATCACCAAGGAGGCGTCTCTGCTTGAGGCGTTATGATTCAACATCATTAGTGCCACCCATTCTGTACAAATTTGGTGTGGTATGCAGGTGTATAGATCCTTGACATCAATTGTTAAGAAATTAGAACTTTCAACAACTATTTTAGCTAGAAAAGACCAAGTGTCTTTACAGACTTGCTCTTCCAATGCAACATATTTCTGTAGCATTGAGTCTATGACCTTAGCACAAGCATAAGTCGGAGAGCCTCGTCCATCTACCAAAGGCCGCATAAGTGGATTGACTAAGTCTTTGTGAATTTTAGGTTTACCAAATAAAGATGGGTAAACTGGAAACAGTTTGTTTGTGTCTTCCAGCTTTTCCCAGTTAGGGGTCGCCACAGCGGAACTCCGGTCCGCTAATGATTGGCAGTTGATTTTTACGTACCGGCTTGCCAGGCCTGACACGCAACCTTCAATGAAGGTATGCCCATTCACGCATGTCTCCATGCAGAAGATGCTCTAGCTGAGAATTGAACTGGACAGCATCTTACTGTGAGGCGAAAACTCTACCGCAGCACCACCATGACAGGTGGTAAACCGGAAACATTGTGATCATATAATTCAACAAGGCTTGGTCTATACGGCTCTTGATAAAAATATCATTAATGCATCCATTAACCAAGCTGTAAGCTTTGTTGACCTCAGACTTAGAACTCAGTTGATAAGTTTCATTGCCTAGTAAATGGTTCATTCTGTCAATGTAATCACTGTAGTCAAAAACTACTAAGCCACCCCCTTTATCAGGTTTGCAAACCCGGATATCTTGTGACTGTATATATTTTATAAATTCACGTTCAACCCGGTTAACATCTAAGCTTACATTTGTTGCTGAGCTGTGTTTAACCATGTGTCTAAAATCTAATTCATACAGTCCCCCGGATTCACGAATCCTCCATATAAGACTAAATAAGTCTTACTTGGAGGCTGCAGTTGAACGGTATGACATCAGCGTGCCATGAATATTCATGAGGGCACGCTGACTCAACTGCAAGTCTAACATGGACCATGCAGGAAAGCAGGGGGCGTGTCCAACTACGAGCAGTCTAAAGGTCCACGCCCCTGCAAGTGTCCGAAATGCCAAATGTCAACACACAAGAGCGAGTCCGCTCAAATGTCCATGTACCCAACATTACACTCCCTGACATTGTAAACCCACAGCACAGTTATAAAAAGTAAAACATTAAATTTTTTTTTTTCTAATTCCCGATATAGCTGCCCGTATTTGCGCGTGTGTGCGCAGGTGTGCCCATTGCTTAGCTGCAGTTAGAAATCCCAACATGGAAGAGCATAAGAAGGAATGTTTATGCAAATTATCCCACACAGCAATAGCTTAATGGTAGAGCGTTTGCGCAAAGAGGAGGCATTCACGGTTCGAGTCCCACCACTCCCCTTTCTATTTATGTTCTAAATTAGTATATGAAATAATTCCTGACATATATGTTTAAAATTTTACTAAAAAGCATTGAAATGGCCTATGTATCAGTGAACAAAATATATATTTATAAAGGATCCTGACATATAATTGCCCACAGGTAAGCAGCGCTTTACCCAGCGCAGTAAAGTTGCCCGCAGTTAAGCAGCGCTGTACCCAGTGCAATATAGTTTCCCGTAGTTAAGCAGCGCTTTACCCAGTGCAATATAGTTGCCCATAGCTAAGTAGCACTTTACCCAGTGCAATCGGTTTGCACAGAGGTGCGCGCTGCACCAACCAGCACACCATAGGGCAACGTGGAGCAACGTAGAGCAAAGTTGCTTAAACACAGCCACACCCCCTAGCCTGTCTGGACAGTAGTAAAATAAAATATAATGACAAGGTTCGAACCCAGGATTCTGTGCACCATAATCAAAGTACTGAACCACTAAGCCATGACAGCTTAGAATAAGCAGCCACTGTTAACATATGTATACTTATAAATGGTAGATTAACCATTACTAAGCAGGTCTGCAGTCAGCCGAGAATTTTCAAAAACAGCCAATCACAAAAAAGTGTGGGAAATGCGGCATATTTAAGCCCCATAGGCGGGAATACTCACCATAACTGATTGTAGCTCCCATCTGCAGTTAGAATGGCTGGTGCTGGAGTGGGTACATGCTTCCGAGCGCAACATTGGGGCATTGAGGAGTCGAAATACATGGTTTAGCTCTTTGTCCACCGTCATGAGTCAAGACTTCTGCAGGGCCAGTTCCAAGGGACGGAGTACAAGGCAGAGGCTTGGAACTGGTTAGCTCATGACCTCACCAGTGTCACAGGCATTCCTCAGACTGGTGAACAGGTCCGTCACCACCATGCAGACCTGAAGAGACGGAAGCAGGACCTACTGAACCAATGGATACAGGAGGCCCGTGGGATGCAAGATGCCCCACAACTGACTAGGTAGTCATGGAATGCAGTATGTAAGAAATGATAATTGATTCTGTATAATGGATAGGTATGTCTCAATATCCCTTCATTTACTTCGCAGCTGCAGGTGTCTGTGCTGCGAATCAGCAAGCCTATGCAGATAGGCTGCTAAGGCTGCACCACCAGGCAGGTTAGTGATTATTCTGCATGTATTGTTATATAAAATAGGTGAGAAAGCCTGAAAGAAAGTGTTGTAGCCCAATAATACAGCCATAAAATGCCCTGAATAAGTCCTCTGCATGTACTGTTATACAAAATAAGTCAGAGAGCCAGAAAAAGAGTGTAGTAACCCATTAAGAAAGGTAAAATATGTCCGGAATAATATCTCTGCAGGTACTGTCATATAAAATAAGTGAGCAAGCCTGAAAAAGAGTGTTCTAACCTATTAATAAAGGTATAATATGTCTTGAATATGTCTTCCATATGCACTGTAATATCAAATAAAGGAGAGATCCTGTGAAAAAGTGTGTAATGTAATTAATAAAGGTATAAAACCTGGAGTGTGTCTGTGTCACTTACATTGAAATGTTGTTGTACCCTTGCATTATACAAATAGTACTGTTTTAATAAGTGCTGGCAACCCACAGTTGGGCAGTCCCATCTAAAGTGGTTAATGGAAGTGCCAGTAGCTGTGAAGCATATATACAGTCCTCAACAGTCAGTTACTGTCTGGCATGCATAAGTAAATCTGGCACATGAGTAGCTCGTTAATTTGTTCCCCAGAAATGTGAGTGTGCTACACGAAATGCAGGGTTCTGTACAAATTGAACTGAAAATGTCATGTGAACACATCCAGATATGTAGATAAAGAAATATAAATGAAAGCAATAAATATGTAGCAGTAACATCTGCATCTTGGACAGTTAGTATGTCAGATATAGGTTAGGTATATAATGAACTAGTCAAACCCATTACACAACCTAATGCATGTTGGCAAGTGTAATAATACATGTAGGGGATATACACCTGCAGTCACTAGGAATGTAGTGTAGACTAACAGTACTTATAAGATGTTAATTGAGGTTTCTTTCTACACCTTACTGTATGTGCATAAACCATGCAATTCCACACCTCAATGGGTATGTGTAATCTCAAAACATTTCTTGGGACATATGTCCTATTGTTCTATAAATATCTGCATTCACTTTGATGCATGTGCCCTGTTCAAACACCACAATCATGGTGGCCTGTTGCTACCTATCATCCCTGCATGCTGTTGGAATATCCACTGTTGTTCAATATATGCATGTGTTATGCTTGCTGTTCAACTGTTGGAACCTTGGTGTGTTGGGTTAATGGGAATATTACTGCATGCTGTTACAACTAATTTGGAATGCTGTTGTTTATGTTGTAATTAAGCACACCTAATCATAGAATGTATGGGAAGGCCGGTCCCAGCAGACCCACCTGTCCCTCCTCAGCTGGCGAGTGCACCTGGCACCAGCAGGTCCAGTGCCCAGCCTGGGCTCCCCTCCTCCATTGGTCCTGTGCCACCTTCGGGTGGAAGCGCTGCAGGGGATGGGGCTCGTCCCGCCATGCAAGCATAGGTGGAAAAGGGCCACCTGTCACCCTTCGAAGGGTCCGGGTTGTGGTGCGTAGGGAGATCCAGCGTTCAGTTGCTGATCCCCTATGCTAGCTTGAGACGAGAGTGGCATGTCTCATGGGTGAGCCTGCCCATCCTACGCAGCCCCCAGCACAGCCACCCTTGGGGCTGTGAAGGTGCAGTGGTGACTGCTCATGGGTGGGGATCTCAGTTCCACTGTTACCATCTGTGGGCTCATGGGCTTGCGATTTCCAAACATCCGTCCCCGTCAATTGTGTTCACCCACCCCATGTGTCATACACCACCCCTGTATGCATCTTGTTTGTCTTGTCTGTTTACCTCCCCAACCTACCTCCCCAAATATACCTACTTCCTCTACCTCACTTTCCACTCTCACCTGAAAAAAAAAAAAAAAGGGCAATTTGTACCCACAAAAAAATTACGCCCCATACATAGCTGCCCATTTCGCACACATGTCCACTGGACATGTAAACTGATAATTATAATTGGCAGTACAACATACTTTGTTGTCCTCACCCCTCTCCCAAGGGTGGAAGGTTTCAAATTTCACTCCAAATTTATTGCATATGCACAGCTATTGCTGGTAAAGAAATGGGCAGCTATGGACCTTCCCTACACCCGTCCTGCATATCCCGAGCTTGTTTTCCTATTGTCTTTCCCTCTTTGTGCCCCCTTTTTCACCACTTTACTATCTCCCCATTTTCTTTTCTTTCAAAGAAATTAGCGTGGGGGTTAGCGGGAGTAAGCCCTTTTAAGCAGTAGTAAGTGGGTTTAAGCAAGTGTGCGCATGTGTGCGCTTAGCTAAGCATTGCTACGCGTCATGCAAACCTGCGCAAACCCTCTTACAACTGCTTAAAGGTGCCTTAGTCACTCTATGTCAGGGCCCTTGTTCTGCTCAGCAGCAAAATAAAAACACCTCGGTCAGTCTTGAACCCCAGACCTCAGACACAATCGACTGCATGAAGTACCACTAAGCCACAGCTGATATACAATGACATGGTGCTGAAATAAATATATCATGCATTGCAATGAGGGAATGTAAAGGGAAAATAGGAATGCCATAATACAAATCTTGTTCTGTGGGTCTTTACCAGCAGTTGTTGTGGAATTGCATGACATGACTGTGAAAAGAGAACCAGCCAATCTAGCAGGGAATAATGTTACAGTAGCACCTTACAAACCCAACATAGTACCAGACCAGGATAAACACTGGCATAGTTGAATAGGGCAGAGGCCAGACTTCCCAACTGTGACTGCTTTACAGGGATGTCCCTGATTTGTAAACAAATGTTAGCTGTGCCCCTCTGAATCACTCTGAAAAGTACTAACATTAGGCAGAAAAGTGGGGAATCACACTCAATGAATAATGTCAATAAGTTAGAGTAGACACTGCTTGCATGTTAGAAAAGGTGTAGTAATACATATGCTCCGATTCCCTCGAAGTCTCAACTGAAATATGTCTGTAATATATTACAGGTGTATCTCACTTATATGTACATTTCCCTGAGGCTGTTCAAATATATATCTGAGAGTATCTGAGGCCTGGCAGAGGCAGAAACACACAGGCATATCAGCATTTCTGCTGTTACACACTGCAAATAGCTTTGGAAGGAGTTCCACAAGAATGGCCTTATGTAGGAGTACAACACAGAAATATCAAAGGATGTAGCCATGTACTGCTAGCACCCAGCTGTGACAATGCCATTGTTCCAGTGCTGAAAAGACTGGTGTGGTGCACAGACAAAGAATGATAGGCTAACCTCTGGCTACCATCTGGACATGTCCACAGGTGGGAGCTACGCAGACAGACTACTTGCCTTGATAGACTAACAGGTACACCCTGTATGTTCAGCAAGATAAACATCACATGATAATAAATAATGCTCTCTGCAGTTCTGCACCCCTACCCAAAAGTACTATATACCTGTGTATTCAGGCAAAACCAAGGATGTAGGTAGGCATACTCAGTACTGTAATATGTCCAGTTGTCTTGAGCAGCCTGTGCTAATGTCAACACAAACAAACCACAAACTGTTCAGAAGTGAGTAACTTAATAATTACAGGATAACAGTTCACAAACAGTGCATGTGCCAGAGGAATACATTGCAATAACTACTTTTGTATGGCAGTTAACTGTCTAATTCAAAAAGAAAGTACATACTCCCATGTATCCTGTGTTAGCAGTTGGAGTGGTGAGTAAAAGTCTACATTGAGAAGTGTGTACTGGAAGCAGCAACATTCAGGTTTGAGTACAACATGCATATCACTGGCTACAACTCTAGCTTCAGATATGAGACATATACCAACCTTCTGACTGACACAACGGTGTCCAGAGCAAACAAGCATGGGCCCCACCTTGGAAAGCTGAAAGGGCTATGCCTACCTAACCTAGCATTTTATAGCAGTGGGCTGCAATCACAGTGAGTAATGCAATCACCACACAGCAGGCTGCATGTAATTACTAAATGGTGGGCACCAACTGGTGCAGAGGCTGTCACATGTACATGTGCAGATACCTAGAAAAGCAGGCTGTACCTGCTGTCCACACATGCAATAATATCATTGCAGGAACAGAGAGATAGAGAGTGAGAGCGAGAGAGAGACAGAGACACAGATAAAAGAGACAGAAACAGACAGAGAAAACCCAAAAAAACAAACAAAAAAAAACCAGTAACAACAGACTGAGCAGAGAAATACAAAGGTAAGGTATGTAACACATATGTATTTGCCGGTATGTAGTAGATGTTCTTGCAGAGTATTCTACATACTGTGAATCATCCATATGTGGCAGCAGTATGTATCTATATGTATCTTCACATGTGCATAGGGCAAGGGACATACTGCAACTGTTAGTGAAAAGTAGACATATATATGTTGTTGAAGGTTGTTATGTGCATATATCTATGTAGGTTGTAGTGTGTGGCATAGAAAACAGCATGCAGTGCTGGTATATGTCATGTGGTGCTCAAACGCTGTGGGACTGATTTGTCAGATCTGCTGTGTTACAGCCAGTGAGGCCTGCTAAAGCTACATGGGCTGAGGACACCAAAATGCATTCTGCACAACACTGTGCAATATTATGACATAATTGTATATCTCACAACTGTCGCATAATTGATATCCCCCCCCATGAAAGGTGGACTGTACATGTGCCTATATGTATATTTATATGTACAGCAATGGATGTTTAGATGTATGTGTGTATATATATATATATATATATATATATATATATATATATATATATATATATATATATATATATATATATATATATATATATATATATATATATATATATATATATATATATATATATATATATATATATATATAGAGAGAGAGAGACACGGGGTCATATGTACCACAACAGATGCATGGTGATCAAGGCATGGACGGAAGACCAGTATCGATACTGCAGTGCCATGCTTCCTTTCCAAAACAATGTACCCATTAACTACCACATAGGTGGAAATCTACCTAACACTGAAGGTGTGATTAGGGAACATGGGACACAGGTGGACAGTAGCCTCCCCTTTGATAATCACAGTGCTACACTAGTTTTGTAATCTGTCTATGTGGTACGTGTCATCACAAAAGGTGTGTCATCTAGGGAAATATAGGTCAGTGTTCCCCTCTACTCATCACAATGCCCCATGTGGTAGGTACCTCACATGACAACTACAGCAAGTGGAAAGGCCACAGACATACCTCACAAAGAGTAATACTGGCCTCAAACAGATGCCCTATGCAGACTGACTCACAAAATGACAGCTAGACTGTGCTGCATACCGCCCACCCAGAGGTGACCACTGCTGGACATACAAGGGTATGTCACACCCATAGCTGTTGGACAACCACCATGTCAGCATATCACAATCCCTCCGGGCTACACGGTCTAGGGCCCTAAACCTCGTCAGCTCACTAAACAGCACATGCTGGAGGGATAGGTTCCTATCTCAGAGATATGCCATACTCTGGAATAAACCACCTATCAATAGCAAACAAGGCTCCTCATTAGCAGTTGTCATAAATACCCCTGATGATTGTTTGGGAGATAGGTAATACACCCCGGGAATCACCTCTGTGGTTCTGGTGGACAGGGGCAAGTGAAATCATATTACATGTGTGTCAAAGGCCAGGGTAGCATATGGCTAGGCTGCTCTAGGCCCTAGGGCCAATAGCGTATTACCTACCTATGACACGATGCACACATACATACTCAGTGCAATACCTGCTATGTGAGGGTGAATGAGTGTGACGGTGAATGTGTGCAAGGTCTGTAAAGGTGTGATAGCTTAGTGTGAATTCATTTCTGACATGGTAGTTTGTGTCCTAGCTGTGAGGCCAGCAAAATATGTGCATGTTATTGCTAGGCAGACATAGTAGTATGGCATACGTTGTGACGTAGTTCCTTGTTGACAACTGTGGTGTCCCATTGTAGGCTAAAGCAATACATGTATGCTTATTGAGTGGTACTGCTGGTGAATCCAACTCCCATATGAACTGTAGTACTACCTGAAGCTGTAGGCCTAAACAGCACGGTATGGTGTATGTTCACATTGCTTGGAAACACTGTCTTGTGTGTTTCCTGTAGTCTGCACAGATTACATACCTCAGGCATAAGGTTTTGTAAGTAGTGGAACACAGTACTGTATGGTACACAGGTAAAGCTCAACTGGGTTGGCATACATTAGTGTGTTGTATGTTTGTCTGATGTGTGTGTAATTATGCCCTGTACCATGCCCGCAATCATATGTGTGTTACAGGGTATACGTGTGTATCTAGCAACATGTATACTCTGTTACAGCAGTATGCCACCTATATTAACAACTGTGCACATATGTTAGGCAGGGGTATGGCATCAACAACTAGGGTGGTTTACTGGTAATACTGCAGAGTTTACATTCATTGCAATGGATGACATCTGTCTCCATGCATTAGCTTGATATATATACCCCTGTGGTGAGGTTGTGCATTGTGTCACAAACAGTGTGCCAGGTACTGATGTATAGTGGTTTGATATATAGAGTGTGCCAGGCACTGTCAGTCAGTTGTGGCCTGAGCACCAATATGTGGTATTGAACGTGTGTATCCTCTGACAGACAAACGGATGCTATATATGGCAGTTAAGTGATATCTGTAGTTAAGGGCATAAAGTGTACCACAGGACTTACTCACACATATTGTTCATTTCTCTTTCAGGGTGATGGCCCACCAACATAATCCCTGTTACTCAGCAGTGGAGAACGGGAAATCCACCACAGCCTGGTGCAGCACTACTCCCTGCTGTTTTCCAGAATCAGCCAGCACCAGCATGAGCTGACTGCACTGTGGCAAGATCTTGTTTGTCAGATAAATGACATAGGCATGCATAACTGGACATATGAGCAGGTACGCCATCACTGCAGTGATTTAATTAGACATGTCCGGAGGCATGTGTCTAATATCCATAGACAACAGCTTGCCACAGGTGGTGGGGTGGCCATTCATCCCCCCCTCACCAGAGTGGAGGAGCTGCTTCTAAGCATGGTGGCTCCTGGCCAACAACAGCAAAAGCAACAGACATGTGTCGTCATGGAGGCCGGAGCCACCCAGCATACTGACATGGAGCATGCAGGTAACATGCCCTATCTGTAGATTACTGTTACCTGTATTGTTAGATTATGCATATGTGAGATGTGTACTGTGTGTTTAGCAGTTGTGCCGCCTAGTGTTGTGCAATACTGATATTTGGAATATTATCTGTAAACCTGTGACTGCCGACTGTTGTTCTACTGTAGTTTAACAAACCCACAGTAGCGATGCCAAAGTTGTGGCCACTGACAAACTGTCTCATATTCTTGTACGTCCCTCTGGTGTGACAGCAGGGCAGACGATCCATGCTGGTGAGTGTGTTATAACTTTAATATTGGTAATGAAATGTGCATGTCATAGGTGAGGTGTAGGCCATGTACACGTAACACACCTATGCATAATGCATGCTGTGCATGTTTGCTATAAGAAGTTGCACATCTCAGTAATGTCAGCAGCTGCCTCAAGCACATGCAATACACAGAGCATCAGACACACTTGTGGCAACACCATACTGCACATTGGATAGGCATAGTTGGTACAGATGTACACAACATAACACGTTTGTCATACCCAGTGCACCTCAACATGCTACACATGGCATAACCACACACCCGCTGTAAGGTCACACTTCAGTATCCCACATGTCATCCACATAGCACACATGATATACCTGAGGGGTAGAGGCCTATCATGGGGCTGGGCAACACTCTTCAACACAAACACAGTCATGTTAGGCAATGCTCCCTATTGGGCACCTCACACACCCATGTACAAAGTGGCTGTGTAATTGTGAACGTAGCCACGGCACTGCAGTTCAGGTACAGCATGCTAGGCAGTGGTCTGTCACACTTTAGTAGCCTTGAGTGACCACATGATGTATGATGATGGTGGCTCATGGTACTACACCCCATCCAGTTACAGTGACCACAGTACTACACATAGCAGTCATTGCTTTGCACCTCAATGTTGTGCATGTGCAAACATATGCAACTATACACAATATGCATAGCAGTCGCCATCTGTACAAAGTGACACATATATGTCCAGGAATGCTATTGGGTGTACAGGTCACATGACACACATTGAGTATGTGTGATGTTTAATATTGCAGTTGTGTAGCATGCCATGTCATGGCTGGCACTGACATATCTGCAATATGTCCCACACTCACCATAACCACTGAATAATGGCCATGTCGAACATTGGTATTCTATCACGTATACATGCATCACACATCCCGTGTGTGTACATAGCATGCATGTGCTACACCTGTGCCCACAATTATCAGCTACAGACACAGACACTGTAATCAGACATGGAATTCTATGTGACACACAGATAACACATGCAGCCATGGTATGTATACCTGTGAGTGAAAGTGCACAGGACATTGCAGAGCTTATAATACTTGCACAGCAATGCTGTGTCCTTGTACACATTGTGTTCCATGGTGTAGCCAATCACTGAACAACTACACACATGCATCAAAGCCATGTATACTGTTATTAACTAGGGCTGTCTACACTTGCACTGCATGGTCTTGAGCAACACATATTCTGCATGTTGAGACGTGTGAGGTGACTGTCTGCCTTGAGATATTGTCCCCCACCTTCAACCACTATTGAGTATGTTTTGAATTGCTGGTGTGTGTGTGTGTGTGTGTGTGTGTGTGTGTGTGTGTGTGTGTGTGTGTGTGTGTGTGTATCTGCTTTAGTGAGGAGTGTATTTGTGTGCATGTGTGCATGTGTTCACGTGTGCATGTGTGCATGTGTGCATGTGTTCATGTGTGCATGTGTGCATGTGCCCATGTGTGCATGTGTTCACGTGTTCATGTGTGCATGTGTTCATGTGTTCATGTGTGCATGTGTGCATGTGTGCATGTGTGCATGTGTTCATGTGTGCATGTGTGCATGTGTGATAACATCATGTACAGATTGTAAAGTGTGTTTCCTGTCTTCCTCTCACAGGTGCTGAGGTTGGGTTGGCTGTAATGCAGGCACAGGCACGTATGGAACAGTACACCAGACAGGGACTAAGGGCGCAGATGGCCCATAACACTGCTATCAATGACAGTATCCGTGACCTTGCCGGTGCCATCCGTAATTACACCAAGGTCATTGATAGATTTTGGGGGAGACATTAGATGCCCTCCACAATGTGTTTTCCATGAGCCAGGACCATGCGGGACGGATGAGATGTCGACGCGGAAATATGCCAGCAACATCAACAGCTGGCAGTCGTCGCGGATGACCCACAGATCACAGCCGCTCCCTTAGTGGCAGTACCAGCCCCAGCAATGTTGGGGCTGGTCTGTCAATTGACCGTCCTAGTAGACCACTTGAACATGGCTCTGGCCAATCCCAGCAGGGACATGGGTCCAGTCGACATACCTCTGCCTCTGATGATAGTACCCAGTCAGGCTTGGTACCCGATACTGTCCCTAGCACCCCATCCAGGCACAGGTACCGTGTCCATGCCCAGAGACCATGATCTGTACAGCCTGGCAGGTACAGTCTGTGGCAGTCCCACAACCTCCCGTATATGGCAGCCACATGGTGGAGCTGTGTGCATGCAGACACACACACATAAACCAAACACCTAGGGCTCACACATACACACACATATTGCATCAACATTGGCCCATGCTGTACTGTTCATAGGTTCATAGGTTCATACTAGGCTATCTGCCCGAGGGCATTTACAAGCCTAGCCCATCGTTTTGTGGCTTAGGCCACCCCTTTAGTATGGGGAACTATACCCATTATTTTTCTGTGCCTCTGTCGAGCAGTGACACTGAGGTAATCCCTGGGGTATATCTGCGATCTCCCATCCATTGGTCAAGATTTCTCTTGAACAAGGCCAGCGAGGTGCTCTGCCTCACATGTACCGGGATTTTGTTCCACAGCATAGGGAGTCTTTGGGTGATGAATCTATCCCTCCAGCACGTCCTATTAATAGCCGTGTCAAGGTTTAAGTCTCCCCTTGTGGCTCTGATGGATCTAGATTTTTGAGGTGAAGCATATTCATCAAATCTGGGTTTGACATGGCCTTGTATGTTAGGCAAAGGTCACCTCTGAGCAAGTAGCGACTGAATAGAGCTGGAGTTCTTTCAGTCGGGCAGCATAGGACAGATTTTTGAGACCCTTTATCCTTTTGGTGAGGAACTTTTGTGGCCTCTCCAGCTGCTGCAAGTGTCGGGTCAGATACATTCGAATGGGGCATTGTACTCAATCATTGGTCTGATGAGTGATGAGTAAAGGGAGACTATGACCTCCCTTGATCTAGATGAGAATCCCTTCATGATAAGGTGGGCAATGTAGAAGGTCTTCCTAACTACTTTAGCTACATGGGTGTCGAATGACAGACTACTATCAACCTGGGTCCCCAGGTCCCTGATAACTTCTTCTGTGCTCAGTGGATTGCCACCTATTTGGTAGCTAGGGGTAACCTTGTTTTTCAAGGGTATGACTATGCATTTTTGGCATTTAACTTTAGGCGTGGCTCTGGCACCAGTTATCCGTTTCTGTGAGACCCTTCTGAAGGATATCTGTGTCAGATGTGTTTTCTACTATGGCCCAGTTTGCAGTCATCTGCAAACTTTGTCAGCCATAACCCTCCTGTGTTTGCTTGTACTGAAAGTAGATGCCAAACAAGAGTGGCCAGGACTGAGCCCTGTGGGACACCACTTGTGACAGGCTTTGAGTCTGACATGGCCAGCAGCTCTGACCCTGTGGGTTCTGTCACTCAGCCAGTTTGCAACCCATCTTGTGATGTATGGGTTGACATTTAAGCTGATGAGTTTTCAATGATACCCGAATGGGGTATTGTATCGAAGGCCTTAGCCAGATCGAGGTAGGCTGTATGGACTGCCTTTCCTCATCAATGGCTTTGGTGACTGTTTGAAAAAGTCAACCAAGTTTAAAGGCATGATCTGCCTTTGACAAAGCCAAACTGGGTTGGATCCAAAGTCTGCAAATTCCCTATGTCTTTATTTATGAGGTCCATTATGATCCTCTCCATGGCTTTGCAGATAAGGCTTGTCAAGCTAATGGGCGGTAATTTCAGGGTCGGTGGAGGCACCGCCTTTGTGAAGTGGTACCACAGTTGCAGTCGCCACTCCTGAGTGCGTATCCAGAGGTAAGACTTTGATTAAACAGCTGTCCTAGCTGTGGGTTTAATTCCTCATTGAGTTCATGGAGCACACAGCCGGGGACACCATCAGGTCCCATGGATGCTGTGTTTTGCTTTGGAGAGAGCAGTTCTCACTTGGGCTGGAGATGTTTGGGGGCTGCAATCGTTTGGTATAGATATCTCTCCTTTTGGGGGGGGGAGAAGTTTGCACTGAACCTGTCAGCCAGTATGTTGGCAATGTCTGTAGGATCAGTAATCTTCACATCATTTTGAACTAGCTCTGAGCATATCTGGGAGTTTCCTCCCAGGTTTCTAACATAGCTAAAGAAGGCCTTATGATTGTCTTTTGAGTCTTTAGCTATTTTTCTCTCGAAATTTGCTTTGGATGATTTTATGAGAGCTCTTAGTTTTTTACTTATAGTGATCAAGGGTGTCTTACCTTTTAAGGATTTTGCTCTATCTTGTAGTAGCTTCCTCCTTTTGTTGTAGAGTTTGTTTATGGCTGGGGTCCACCAGACTGGATGCTTGCCTTTGGTACAAAGAGTCTTTGTTTTGCTTGGGATTGCCTTATCCATGCAGTCCTGCAGGTGCTGGTAGAAGGCATTTGTAAGTGATTCAGCGGCTTGAGTACTGTTTTCCGCCTCGGGGCCTTAATGGAGACCACACTAGTCTTTAGAAGTGTGAAGTCGGCTTTTGAGAAGTTCTTTACTGTGTTCTTTTTTATTTCAGGTGGGGGTGGTAGGAGGACCTCCAGCGAGATTAGTTTGTGGTCTGATCTCACCAGTGAGGGTACACCTCGGTGTTGAACATTGTGCTCCCATGTTCGTGATGATGAGATCAAGTATGTTATCTCCTCTTGTGGGGATGGTGACTAGTTGTTCCATGGCATTTGAGTTTATGAATTCCAGGAACTTTTGGGCTAGGGTGTTTGGGCTTGAGTAGTGTTCCCAGTCTATATTAGGGTAATTGAAGTCACCTAGTATGATGGTGTTTGGTGATACATTTATCCCCTCTAGTGTTTTCAGGAAGGCCATGTGAGGTTCCTGAGTTTGTGAGGGTGGCCTGTAACATGCTACAATTTGCAGAGCAGTCTTGCCTATGGTTAATTGCACCTGGATGGTCTCCGATGCATCGTGCGTTGCCACCAGTCTTGAGGTGTGGGTGTCCTTGATGAATATGGATACCCCCCCCTTTCTTGGTATTGTCCAGATTTTGGGGCGGAGCATGATATGAGGTAAAACCTGATAGCGCCGGGGTGCTCTCAGGAGCCTTGAACCAGGTTTCTGTCACAGCACAGACATCGATGTTCTCCATACTGAGAAGGGCCTCAAGTGCGTGCATTTTGAGATTTAGACTTCTGGCATTGAGCAGCATTACCCTTAGTTTTTTTCCTTTTTTGTGTTCTAGGGTGGTAGGTTTAGAATTTGATCTAATCAGCGTATCCACACACACACACACACACACACACACACACACACACACACACACACACATACATGTCGATTGGATGGGTCAATGTCAGGCTCTGGCAAACCAACAACACACCCTGTGCATATGATGAAAACTGTGCCACCTCCTGTCATCTGTAACATTGATGCAGGACCAGGCTAACATGGTGCTGATGCACAGGGTGGCATTATATCAGTGTAGCAATGTTAGCATGTTGTCAACAGGTAAGTGTAATGATATCCTTATAGATATATCTGAGCAGGCATGATGCATCAAAGCTATGATTGCCAATGTAGTATTGTTTACACCAGTGTTAAGTCTGAGTATGTATTGTCCGCCCATGTGCCACTTGGTTGAAGTGTATAGTGTTGCCAGCATGTGTTAGTGAGTTTACAGTACATGTGCGATGTGTGCAGTACAGATTAGCAGGTGTACATCTGTGAACATGGTGGGGGTGCACTGTCTGCATGTACGTGCATAGTGGACACATGGGGCATGTGACATACCCTCTATTACACAGTGTTAACATCTCATAGTATCTCTCGGTGGCCAGTATGCATTCTACTACAGATATGTTCTAACATGGGTACACATGTGTGTATGACATGGTTTGACACTATGCTGTGGGTGATACTGTTACTATCTGTCAATGTTTTCATTCTGGTAGTATACACAACCTCAACAGCCTGACTATAACCAATCATTAGATGATGTCCTGACAACTGACACACAGATGTAGAGAACTCAGTAACAATTGGATCCTTCCGGTACTATACTATAACAGTAACCAGTGGTATTGCCCACCACCCGTTCCTGGGACAACACCTGTTTGGCATATAGCCCTCTTAGGTACATGCAAACACACTAGGGTTATGTCCATCCACATCTGGAAATGCATGCATTGGCCTACAATGCATTCTCTGGATGGTACACATATCCTATACAAGGGTATCATACAGACAGATACCTGTTGTCCAACACATGCTGTATAGCTCTAAGCCAACTATAGCATAGTCATCCACATTTACTATACATAGTATCCCGACAGTACCACATAGGTGGTAGCCCCCAACATGTATGTCGAGTACCAATGTGTACATACAGCCAAGTGTTATGTCATCTGTCCTTTGGTATCCACATATTCAAAGGTATTGTGAAGTCCCTTGGTGTATCACATAAGAAATTAGGGGCCTGTATGCATATCCACAAGGCTGTTGTACACCTATAATGACTGTCCATTATTGCCAAACGTTGTTGTGTATGAACATGTCTGACATATACCCCAGGCATGTACCCTCACTCACACTAGTCTATAGAAACTGTCATGGGTATGTGTGACACAGATGACCTTGGCCACAGATCACTACAGTGGCCAGCCTTGTCACATACATACATATGTGGCCTACGATCTGAGAAGCAGAAGCACAATCTGCCAAAGGTAACAAATGTATTCATGTAGTATGCAGGCTTCACACCTATGTACTAATTGAGGTCACATGTACATATATTTATTTGCCACACAGATATCTGATGTGTGCAATGCACATACTGTTTTAATCCTGATTGTAGTAAAAGCAAAACCCACAATGCATTGACCAACAGTGTCATACACACATACTCACCAATTGCAGGATTCAAACCCCTACCCAACTATGCTATGACATTAGAGACATACGTATTAACAGGACGCGCTATATGCTTTACTGAGGTGCTCATTTCCACTGCTATATTTGTAGGATGATGACATCATCAGACTTGCCAAAGAGAAATAAACCTCTTTTAAGGTGTTTCCCTAGTCTCCAAAAAGGGCCACTTCTCTCAAAGGAAGTCACACAGACACATACACCACCACAGCAGGATATAAACCCCTACCTAATTATGTTATGACACTAAAGACATATGCATTAACACAACGCGCTATATGCTTTACTGGGGCTCTCATTTCCACTACTATATTTGTAGGATGCTGACATCATCAGACTTGCCAAAGAGGAATAAATCTCTTTTAAGGTGTTTCCCTAGTCTCCAAAAAGGGCATTTCTCTTAAAGGAAGTCACACAGAAACATACACCCCCCACACACAAACACACTCAGTAATTACAGGATTCAAACCCCTACCTAACATTGCTATGATATTAAAGAGATATACATTAATACAACGCACTATATGCTTTACTGGGAGTGCTTATTTCCACTGCTGTATTTGTGGGATACTGACATCATCAGACTTGCCAAAGAGGAATTTACCTCTTTTAATGTGTTTTCCCAGTCTCCAAAAAGGCCACTCCTCTCAAAGGAAATCACCCATACAAATACACCCTCCCACACACACACACTCAGCAATTACAGGATTCAAACCTCAACCTAACTATGTTACGATACTAGAGAAATACACATTAACACAGCACGCTACATACTTTACTGGAAGATTTAATTTCCACTGCTGTATTTGTGGGATACCGACATCATCAGACTTGCCAAAGAGGAATTTACCTCTTTTAATGTGTTTTCCCAGTCTCCAAAAAGGCCACTTCTCTCAAAGGAAATCACACACACATATACATCTCCCCACACACACTCGGCAATTGCAAGATTCAAACCCCTACTTAATTATGTTATGATACTGGAGAGATACGCCTTAACATGACGCACTCCATGTTTTATTGGAAGTTTTTATTTCCACTGCTGTATTTGTGGGATACTAACATCATCAGACTTGCCATAGAGGAATTTACTTCCTTTAATGTGTTTTCCCAGTCTCCAAAAATGCCACTCCTCTCAAAGGAAATCACACACACACCCAACACCTGCAGGATTCAAACCTTGACTTAATTATGTTATGATATTAGAGATATACGCATTAACACGACATGCTACATGCTTTATTAGGCGCTTTTGTTTCCACTGCTGTATTTGTGGGATACTGACATCATCAGACTTGCCAAAGAGGAATGTTCCTCTTTTAATGTGTTTTCCCAGTCTCTAAAAAGGGCACTCCTCTTAAAGGAAATCACACACACACACACCCCCACAATTACAGGATTCAAACCCCCACCTGATGATGTTATGATACTAGAGAGATACACATTAACACAACGTGCTATATGCTTTAGTGGGTGGTTTCTTTTCTCCTGCTATATTTGCAGGATGCTGACATCATCAGACTGGACATGGTAATGTGTGTGCACTTTGTTTTATGCAATCCCAGGAATGAACCATGTGGGTCAGCAGGTGTTAACAGCTTGAACAGGACTCCACAATTCTTGACTTGTGTGATCTATCTGTGGACAAATTGCCATTCCTTCATATGACAATACATATTTATGCACAGATTGTTGATTTTGTGGATACGACATGTGTCTGGGATGTTGATAAAGGGCTATTCAAAGTCTATGTGGGACGTGTGTAGCTCCTTTCAGTGATGTATGTCCTGGGTGGCTGCCTTGCAAACAGTCTAGCAGGTTTGGGAACCATGATCTGCCCATGAACATACCACAGTTGGTAGGGTTGTGTGTTTGTCGGCTTTCAATAGCTCTGTTTATGACTTCAATCATGATGGACTCCATGGCCTTGCAGATCAGACTTCATAGGCTTATTGGACTATAGTTCCCATGGTCTGTTGTGCACCAACACTTGTGGGGTGTGCCATATGTTGCTGTAACACATTCAACAGTTTCAGATCCTGTAGAGAGGGTGAAGCTCAACAGACTGTTCAGGTGCAGGGTCTGTTTGTTCTGTAGTTCACTCATGACACATATAGGGAAACAATGTAATCCAATTGATGGCATGTTTTTGGCTTTGGGGGGAGCTGTTTACCCATTCTACATGTGATATCTCCTGGTATGATGAAAGGGCCTTTTGTCAGTGGGAGGTGGGTATGTATATATGGGCCTGTCTGACAGGATGTCGGCATTGTCAGTCAGGTACAGCTGGCCCTGACTCAGGATATATATGAGTGTACATTGCTATTTATGACATAGCTGAAGGAGGTGTCATGGTTCTGTCTGGACTCCTTCGCAGATAATCTTTCCAAAACACCAACAAACCTGAGCACTAAACCCCTGTTATACTCTTTTACATACATAACACCCTACTGATCCTTTGTGATCAGTCAACAGAGTATGTCAACATCATATCCTGGCATGTCCAAAGGTCGGTTTCGTGTGTACTCTCCAGTCCAGCTGGTGAATATTGAAATTTTGACGCAATGTTACAGCTGCCTTATGTACACAGACAACCCTCTCCTCCTCCCAACATACTCAGATATATGTGAGAGATGCAACTATATAGACAAACCGAAGGCTGAGCTCTCTCGACCCATGACTGGCACAGTCTATCAGGTGGTGAAGATAACCACACACACCACAAATCCAGTCTCACATAGACCTATAGTGACAGCAAACAAAATACATTACCACACAAAAACATACTCAAAGGTTCTAAATAAACTCTGCCTAAGCAGCAGAGACCTCCAAAGCAGACACCCAAATAACTGCTACCCCACAACAATACCCACATATCACATAGTTCACAAAGTCAGTGTGCCACACAGTCACTGCCCTTAGGGCTAAAAAACATGCCTAATACACTTGTAATAGGTGACAGTTATTGTCAGAAACATTGACATCCCACTCACCAGGCTGAACAAGGAGAAGGTCACTTTGAGCTGTCTGTCAGGTGCCAGGATCTGCCACATGACACATGCACTCAGGTCACTCCAAAGCAAGTACAAATATGGCTCCATCATTGTCCATGCTGGTGTGAATAACCTCAGATTTTCCTCCCTGGACTACATGATAAGAGACATAGAGGAGCTATCTGATCATGTAGCCCAGGCCAGTATGACCCTGACCTTGTGTAGCATCTTACCCTCACCAAGAATTATGTCACGGTATACAGACAAACTGATCACGTTTAATAGTTGGCTAACATATTGGTGTCATTCAAATGGGATCCAGTGTCTGTCAGCCTGAGATGACATGCTCAACATGCCACGTACCTTCGCTATGGACGGCTTGCACCTGTCATCCCTGGACTTTCAAATACTGGCTAAGGCTCTGCCAGCCCCATAGTGCCTTTTTTAAGCGAGGCTCAAAAGACAAACCCATCTCCATAGACGTTACAAGGTAAAAGAAACTAAGGGTACTGCTGCTCAACACCAGATGTCTAACCCTCAAAATGCACGCACCCAGGACTCTCCTCAGTATGGAGACTGTCGATATCTGTGCAGTAACAGACACCTGGTTCAGGCTCCCAAAAGCACACCAGCACTTCCAGGGTATACTTCATACCATGCTTTTCAGCCACAAGACTCGGACCAGCCAACAAAAATAGGTGAGTATCCATATACATCACAGATACACACACCTCCAGGCTAGTAGCACTGCATGAAGCATCGGAGACCATACATGTGCAACTAACAGTGGGCAAAATGGCCTTTCAGTTTGTGGCCTGCTACAGACCACCCTCCCAAATTCAGGAACCCCACTCGGCTTTCCTGGGAACACTGGAGAATATGAAGGTCTCTCCAAACACCATTATATTGGGTGACTTCAACTACCCAAACATTGACTGGGAATACTACTCAAGCCCCAGCACCTTCACCCAACAGTTGCTAGAATTTATAAACTCAAATTCTATGGCACAACTGGTCACCACACCCAAAAGAGGGGAAAACATATTGGACCTGATCATCACCAACATGGGGACTCTATGTTCCACACCAGAGGTATACCCCTCATTGGTAAGGTCAGACCATACATTTATCTCACTGGACATCCATATCCCATCCCCACCCCCATCCTAGGTAATCTCGGTGAAGAACTTCTCAGAAGCAAATGTCACACTTATCCAAACCAAGGTGGTATCCTTCAAAGACCCTGGGACAGTGGTAAATATGGCTCAGACTGCTGAATCCTTTACAAACGCATTCTATGGACACCTACTGGAATGCATGGATCGTGCTATCCCAAATAACAACAAGACTCACTCCTCCAAAGGCAGGGTACTTGTCTGGTGGACCCCGGCCATTAATAAGCTATACAACGAAAGGGGGAGGCTACTACATGATAGAGCACAATCCCAAAAAGGGAAGGCATCTCTGATCAGTACTAGCAAAAAGCTACTATCACTCATGAATTCATCTAAGGCCAACTTCTAATGGAAAATTGCACCAGACACTAAGGACAATCAAAAGGCCTTCTTTAGTTATGTCAGGAACCTGGGTGGAAACTCCCAGATATGCTGCGAGTTACTGCATACTGAAAAAACATACACTGAACCCACAGATATTGCCAACATCCTGGCAAACAGGTTCAGTGCAAATGTCTCCCCCCAATCCCCTCTAAAGAGCAAATGTCCATCCCAACAGAGTGTAGCCTCCCTGACATCACAGATGAACAGGTAAGTGCTGCCCTCTCCAAAGCAGACAACACAGCATCAATGGGACCGGACGGTGTCCCGGCCTGCGTCTTACATGAGCTTCATGACGAACGTAACCCTCACATTAAGTCACTGTTCAATATCAGAGTTACTACAGGATATGTACCCAAGGAATGGTGTACAGCAACAGTGGTCCCGCTCCACAGAGGTGGTGCCACAATGGACCCTGGACAATATCGCCTATAAGCCTAACTAGCCTGGTCTGCAAAGCTATGGAGCGTATCGTCATGGAACTCATACACATAGACATCGGGAACCTACAGACAGTGGATCCTTCACAATTTGGCTTTGTTGTGGGCAGATCTTGCCTCTTGAACCTGTTTGATTTCTTTAAACAGTTACCAGGTCCATAGACATAAGGAAGATTATCCACACAGCCTACCTGGACCTCGCAAAACACTTCAACACAATACCCCACTCAGGCATTATACATAAGCTCACCAGCTTCGATATCGACACATATATCACAAGATGGATTGTTAACTGGATCAGGGATAGTACCCACATGGTCAGTATTGCAGGTGCCATGTCTGACTATACACCAGTTACACGTGGCATCCCACAAGGCTCAGTCCTGGGACCTCTCTTGTTCAGTATATATTTCTCTGATGTACAGGCTAACATAGGAGGAATATGGCTGACCATGTTTGCAGATGACTGCAATAATCAACTCTCCAGCTGGCACAAGCATCCTCACAAAGGATCTCACAGAGATGGGTGACTGGTGCCAGAGCCATGGCCTACAGCTAAATGCCATTAGATGCATAGTCATCCCCTTTGGGAATAACAATGTGCCCACACATTACCACATAGGTGGTAGTCCATTATGTACGGTAGGAGTTATTAGGGATTTGGGGACACGAGTAGTTAGTACTCTCGCCTTTGACAACACGTTGCCAAAGTGGTTAGACAAACCTTCTATATAGCCCACCTTATCCCATACGGTTTCACATCTAGATCAAGTGAGGTCATTGTGCCCCTATACTCATCAAGCCCATGCTTGGATACAATGCCCCATTTGGGATGTACCTTACCCAACACCTGCAGCAACTGTAATGGCCACAAAAGTACCTCACCAAGTAGATCTAGGGACTAACACAGATGCCCTGCGCAGTTCGCTAAAGTAACTCCAGCTCTACTCAGTCGCTTACCGCCTACTCGGATGCGATCTGTGCCTGTTGTTTAAAGCCATGTCCAACCCAGAATTAATGGACATGCTCCACCTCAGGATATCTGAATCCCTTAGAGCTACACACTCCAGGGACGTAATCCTCAGCACAGATATTAATAGGACATGCTGAAGGGACAGATTCTTATCCCATAGGCTCCACTCACTCTGAAATGAGATCCCAGTACCGCATAGACAGAGCCCCCCACTGACCACCTTCAGGAGACATCTTGACAAGTGGATGGGTGATCATATGTTTACCCCTGGGATATCTTCTGGGTCCCTGCTAGACAAAGGCACAATAGACTAAACGTAAATGGGTTATCTTGTGTGACCTACTATTCACAGGCAGTCTACTAATCTAACAGGGTTGCGAAAGCCAAACACACTCTGGCTAGGCTTATACATGCACTAGGGCAGATAGCCTAGTATCAACCTCTGAACCTATGATAATGTTCGGGATGCACATTCTTTATTGAAGATACTGATTGCAGGTTTTTTATCTTCTTTGCTTGCCCACATTCTATGAACAGCCCAAGTATCTGCAGAACATATTTGATTATGACAGGGTTCCACTGTATTATATATGTGTCTGTTGTCATATAACTGTGTGCACAAGGCGGATTGCTGAATAGTGAGAGGTTCCTGGGTTAACACATGCAACTGCCGGATATGTGTGGCCCATTGCTGTACTCAGACATGGCCTAAGTGTATGAGCATGCCCAGTGTGACCTTTCAGTATGTTGCTGTCTGAGGTCCACTACATTTGTTGATGTGTGTGAACATGACCAATATTAACATTTATACTATATGTGTGCTGAAAATCAGGTTCTATTCTTACTGCAGGGCTCACCTTTGTGTCATAACTAGACAGGGATTATGCTGTGCCTGCAGGGTTTCCATGAGATACTTTGCATAGACTTATCAACATTTCTTCATACAGGCTAACCACTGTCATGGTTTAGTGGTTTAGTGCTGTGACTATAGTGCACAGTATCCTGGGTTCGTGGCCTGTCACTGCTTTATGTTCGCATACTGAGCAGACCAGACTGCTTAAGGGCCAATAGAGCAAATATGAGAATGTTGGCTTTTGTTCAGCTATGCCAAACTTAGACCAAGCTTGTCCAATATTGCTCAACGTTAACCAATATTGCTGAACGTTGCCCAGTATTGCTCAACATTGACTACAGTTGTGCTAGTTGGTGTGTGCAATTTTGTTTACATATACTAAATGGTGGTAAAAGCTGTTTAGCACTGTTTTATATTGCTTAACACATGGCAATCATGCCTCAGGTGGTGCTGCAGGGCTGCCTATGTCAGATGCACATACTACACTCCCTATACATGTTTGAAAACAGGTAGTGTCAAGTTAGGCATCCCTTTTGCTATATGTGCGAGTCAGAGAGAGGTATCATTTCCAGGGTTCCTACTGAGCCAGTGTATGTGCTATGTGTTGCCTCTTTGCCAAGGCCAAAGCATACCGGGCATGCCTCCTTCTGCCTACTGGGGAAGGCTCAGGTTGTTCCTCCTCTGAGTCACGCTCTGTCTGTGATGGCCTTGGCAATGGTGGGGGGCTGTTTGGCCCGGGCCTATGCTGGTCCTGCTGCAGCTGTTTTCGCAGGATCATATTATGTAGCATAGCACATACCATGACAATTTGGGTACATGTAGTTGGTGAGTACTGCAAGGCTCCACCAGATGTGTCCAGGCACCTGAACCATGACTTGAGCAGCCCAAACACACGCTCGATTACATTTCGTGTTTGTGCCTCATTATGGCGTTCCTGTTCAGGTGTGTGTGTGTTTCTGATGGGTGTCATCAGCCACGGCTTCAGTGCATAGCCAGCATCCCCCACTAGGTGACCATGAGGAATGTCCCCATTGGCAAATGTCTGGTACAGCTGTGTCAGATGAGAGATATGGGAATCATGGTAGCTTCCAGGGCAGCCAGCACACACATTCAGTATTATGCCCTGGGCATCACACACAACCTGGCAGTTGATGGAGGGGAAGCCCTTGTGGTTAAAGTAGACCCTACCCAGCTCACCGGCAGGTGCTTTGATGCATATGTGCGTGCAGTCTATTGCACGCACTACCTCAGGGTATTCTGCTATTTGCTGGAAGAGATGCATATTGCTGGCCAATACCTCACAGGAATTGGGGAAATATACATGATCACCGACATGTGCTGACATGGCATCCAGGAACTGGTGCAGTACCCTGAATGCTGATGCTTGTGATATCCCCATCATATCACCAGGTTGGTCTCTGGAAGGTACCTGTTGCTAATATTCTTAGGCCAACACATACCTTGGTTTCCACTGGGATGGGTTCCCCTCTGTTGGTTCTGTGTGTGAGGTGTGGCCTGCACAGCTCAACAATTTGCTGCATGAGGTCTCTGTCCACTCTATAGCGCTCCACTATCTCCAGCTCATGTAGCCCCTGATAGGTTACCCTGGGCCTGTACACTCTTCTCCGTCTCCTCACTGTGGGTTGTCCAGCAGCATTCGCATTGTCACCACCCTCAGCATGTTGCATATGTCGCCTTATAACAGCAATGGCAGCCCCTAACATTTCTTTGTCTCAGTAAAGCTTTTTCAGTTTTCACTTCTATTAGCTTACTGCAGTGTTGCAGTGTCTCTGAGAGAAACATAGTGGAATGTTGTTTTCAGAGTTTTAAGTGCTGTGCTGGGCTGGGCTAGTGTACTACCTGTGTAATTGCCTGATTCTGATTGTTTTTACCTGCTAGCTCTACTTGTACTTCCTGGTTAACTTCCTGCTATCTGTTGTGCTTCCTTTTCCCTTTCTGTTTCCTCAGGGGGGCAGGGCAAGTGCAAACACGCTCAAACCAGCTCACACGCACACACACATGCTTACACGGACTAAAACTTGCTTATTCTTGCTAAACGTGCACACACCAGCGCAAACACGCTTACACAACTTTAAACAACCTTAGACATTCTTACTCCGGCTTAAACGCGCGCACACAGGCATACATGTGCACGCACAGTCTTACTCGGATATACAGGCATGCACATGCGTGCAAACACGTTGCAAGCACTTCTACAAGAAACTTTAGTGTTATCCATGGCATACACCTTCAATTTCTTGCCTTTAGCTAGGGCACCTGTTGACACACCTCTTCCAGTGATGAGTAACTGACAGCAAACACATGCCACTCTGCTCCAATGAGCTTCACTTCTTTCATACATATCCCCCTCGTGATGTCACCTATCTTCTACTCTGATACTCCCCTTATCCTACTCTTACACTCCACTGACTGTGCTCATTTGCTATGTAAACTTGGAATTCACTGTCCTTACCCTCATTTGCATAGGATTACCTACTAATGCTTGGTTACATCTCTTAGACTGAGCTTCCCCCCTTAGCAACCTCTACTCGGTAGCCATTCCCTTGCATTGTAAATTAGGATTTACAATAAAATCCACATTTGTGGATTTTAATTATTGGTTTTCTGGTTTTTAATGCGCTATGCTTAAACATCAGCGATCGGGATAAAAAAAATACTTTTATTTTTATTTTGCATCGGTGAACATTGCTAATGGCCATATATCTGGCCATTGGCATGCTTCCTCAACTGGATGCAACCTTTATTTGGTGCTGTCATGGCTCCGTTTTGCTATTTGCAGAACGGTACTCAGTTGTCAACTGAGTACATTTCTGCAAATAACACTCCTCTTACTCGGACAGGTTTGGGTTTCCTGGATCGCAAACATGAATCAATATAACAGCCTCAGTATATATCAGGAAACACAACTTAATGGGCAGCAGTTGCCCACATCATGTAATAATTCTACTAATGAAACAGAACTGATGGCTGTTAACAATGACTCTGGGTCTACAGGGGCCACAGCACCTGAAGTTAGAAGGAGTGAGAGACTGCAAAAGTGTCCTTGTGTGTTTTACAACTACAATAACAGACAGCAGGTTAACAACAACACTACAGGCCAACAGGTTTTTCACTTTGTCAACCATGCAGGAGCCAGACCAAAGCAACAGAGGAACCAGTTTGCCAACAGGAACAATTCCAGAGTTATCAGGAACCCCATGTAATGAATGAGTAAGATTCCCAGAGGGAGGAAAATATATCCACAATAAAGGATTCTTCCAGTTTTTTTATTCCTTTTGTTGCTTTGATTCCGACTCCCCAAACTCCCCAAGGTCTGGGTGTTGAAGTAGATGATTTTGACATTATGTCTACCTGTTTGGAAAGTGAAAATGATTTACAACAGTGTGAACCAGGCCCTGAAAGTATTTCTAACAAAGACGATGATTTTAAAGTGTTTAATTTTTCTTCAAGTGTTATTTCTCATGAGTTGGTGAACTTTCTAGCTAAGGGCTATACATATGTACCACATCAATGGACCGACTTGGTCAAAACGATTACTGAGTTGAAATTATTTACAAGGAAATTAAATTTCCAGATACTATTTGATAACAATTTAAATCCAACTGTAGTGCAGGTGTTTTGGACATCCAGTACATTTAATCCCCCCTTCATCCAGTTTTGCAGACATTTGAGATACTGTGTGAATTAGATTTTAGACACGTTGTTAAACACAGCTCAGCAACAAATGTAACATTAGATGCTGACCGGGTTGAACGTGAATTTATAAAATATATACATTCACAAGATATCCGGGTTTGCAAACCTGATAAAGGGGGTGACTTAGTAGTATTTGACAACAGTGATTACATTGACAGAATGAACCATTTACTAGGTAAAGAAACTTATCAATTGAGTTCTAGGTCTAAGGTCAACAAAGCTTACAGCTTGGTTAAGGGATGCATTAATGATCTTTTTATCGAGGGCCATAAAGACCAAGCCTTGTTGAATTATATGATCACACTGTTTCCGGTTTACCCATCTTTATTCGGTATACCTAAAATTCACAAAGATTTGGTCAATCCACCTATGTGGCCTTTGGTAGATGGACGAGGCACTCCGACTTATGCTTGTGCTAAGGTCATAGACTCAATGCTACAGAAATATGTTGCATTGGAAGAACAAGTCTGTAAAGACTCTTGGTCTTTTCTAGCTAAAATAAATAACTTACATTTTGTTGAAAGTTCTAATTTCATAACAATTGATGTCAAGGACCTATACACCTGCATACCACACCAAATTTGTACAGAATGGGTGGCACTAATGATGTTGAAACATAACGCCTCAAGCAGAGATGCCTCCTTGGTGATAGAGCTTCTTGACCTAGTCCTTTCTAATAATTTTTTTTATTTTTAATAACCAATTTTACTTGCAAAAAGTGGGGTTAGCTATGGGCTCCCCCTGTGGAGGAAGTGTTGCCAATTTAGTCATGGCATACGGGGAGTCCAAATTTGTTTTAAAAAATGACAATGTTTCTAAATTTTTGGTTTATTATAGCAGATACATAGATGACAGCTTTGTCTTGTTAAAAGGGTTGAAAAAGTGGGTGATGAACTGTTGGATGGATTTAATAAGTCTATGAATTCCTACAGTTTACTTCTAACTTTAGTTCGGAGTCTGTATCATACCTGGACATTTGGCTCATTAAGAATAGAGCATTGAATTGTTATACAGCAAAAATATTCAGGAAAAAGACTTACTCTAACATATTTTTACACTTCTCTAGTTGCCACCCTTTCCACCAAAAGAGATCAGTCATCAAAGGTCAACTAGTTAGGGCTTCACGCATCACCTCTCAGGATGAGGACTTCAATGAATAATGTCAGTTTTTGAAAAAGCTGTTTCTTCGTCGGGGTTACCCTGAATCTTTGATGGAAGCACTAATAGAGGAAATAAACCATAAGTGGGAAAGTCTCATATTTAAGCCAATTTTGGCTCCTAGATGTCTGGAAGAGGTTAGTTTGCAAACTTCTGGTATCTTGGAGCAACCCTCACATAGTGTAACAGTTTCACACAAGGGTCATTCACTCTGGTGTGCTTTTATAACCGCATTCAGTGCTCACAGTACTCTTTGTGTAAAAATAATAAAGAAAAATTGGAAATTGTTCAGATGTAACCAGTCCTTATTTGACAAATTTGGCGACTCTCCAAATATAGTGTTTAAACGGCGTAGGAACCTTAAGGACTTATTAGAAAAACAGCCTTCTAATCCCCTTAGAACAGGAGGAATGTCCAAATGTGAGAACTATAACTTTTGCAAGTATGTTGACATGACCAATTCATTTTCTGTGCTTGGTCACACATATAGATTAAAGAAAAGATTCAATTGAAATTCTAAAAGTATAGTCTACTTAGCTAGATGTACTCATTGCCCTGCATTTTATGTAGGGAAAATGGAGCGCAGACTCCGAGATAGGATGTATGAACACTTATATGCTATAAGTCGCAACAAACTTGATAACGCCCTGGCTAAACACATTCACTTAAACATGAACTATAAATTCAAATTTCTAGCTATTGACAATGTTGAGTACAATACCAGAGGGGGTCCTTTTACCCTTAAACTAGAAGAGTTAGAACTTAAGTGGAAAATTAAACTGAATGCAAGCAATATTCCTGGCTTAAATGAGATTAATTCTATTAGTAGCATTCTTAAATTGAAGAGCTTACAGAGGTAAAAGGCATGTCTAAGGCCTTAATCTTTGTACAAATGGTTATTATGTTCTTATTATTAGAACGAGTTTTATTTTTATGTTTGATTTTAAAAAGTAACATACTATTTTCAAAAAAGTTTATATAGCAGTCACCTTCTGACTGTTTTTTTACGTTAATGTACTTTTTATGCTAATGTATTTTTAAACAGGTAATGACTTAGTTATCCCGCGTTTTTTGGTGCTAGTGACTAAATGATTTATTGTTTTGTATTAATTACTTCTAAAGAAGTCTGCTTTGTTGGCAGACGAAAAGCGCTTAAAGTTATTTTTGTGTGGATTTTATTAAATGGAGTGTGCGGACTCTTCTGTGTTTGGGACTTGTATTTTTGTCATTACCAGTTTTTTGTGCCTTTGCTGTTGTTTTTATAGCGTTTGTATGTTCAAAATTAAACAATGAACTGCACAATGAAAATATGATATAAACTGGCAGTGGTCAATAAACTCAAAATGAAATGTTGAGGTGAGGTCCTCTATCTTAAGGCTCAAAATATAGTCTTAATACATCATATTCAAAATTGCAAGAAGTCACCTTGAATAGTTTCACACAGGCTCAATAAAAAACATTTTTTGCAACAAATACAGAATCAGCACTAAAAACCAAAAACAAAGAGAAATGTCACAAAGCAACTTCTTTAATATTCCACCAAGACAGCTCATTCAGTAAGCGCTTTCATCTAATGCTAGACTTCTTCAGACTGAATGAGAATAAAACAGAACACTTACACAAATAAATCAATTGAATAATTAAATAATAATTCAATTAAT
Organism: Protopterus annectens; assembly: GCF_019279795.1. Taxonomy (NCBI): domain Eukaryota; kingdom Metazoa; phylum Chordata; order Ceratodontiformes; family Protopteridae; genus Protopterus; species Protopterus annectens. The sequence goes on from NC_056745.1 coordinate 375,242,928, forward strand.
CCTAATAACACAATTTAAAGGCATCTTTGTAAATTCAAAAACATACATAATAAAAGTGTATGGTTAATAGCATACATATAATACCAATGTTTAATGTTTTAACCTTTTTCTTTTTAGGTAGATTTTAAAATTTTCTTTATCATTGAGGTAAGGGGAGATTTGGCCTCCTCTATTCAGCCTACCACACCCTGATGTCTCCTGTTTCACTAAGTCCACATCTACAACAAGCACTGGAGATATTACAGTAAAATGTATTACATTTATCAAATGTGAATAAAAGACAGTGCGCTGTCCTCCAAGTAAATGTAAGTAAGTAATCCAAGGGTGTGGAAGACATAGTTGTTAGCAAAACAAATCGTCATACATAGTGCACCATTTATTAACAGAATACCCTCCCCCCAAAAAATAGGTAAAGAGAAACTATTGCCTCTTAAAAGTTTATATACATTTGTTACATACCATAGTCTAAAATTATTAAGTGCATCAGTCCAAAAGCCTACAATAGGGATATTCAAATCAGAATCTACAGTTTATCATTATAAACAGTTAATAAACTAGTTATCTTTTGTAATGAACAAAACAACAAAAAGGTAGAATCACTTAAATAATGTATTTTTAAATGTACACAATCATAAAGTCGATTTATATTTATAAGTTGATAACCACCATACAAATTTTGGTAAGCCGACATTCACAGCCTCGGCCTCAAACAATACAAAGGATGGTATTGTCAATAACATCAGGTAATAGCAGCTATACCCTGGGATTCATGAAGCTTGCACCAGGCGCAGGCGTAGTGTAGGCGGTAGAATGCCAAATATGGCTGCTGAGCGATTCAGGTACGATCCAATTCCACGTGCACTACCAGCATATGCCAGATCTGCGCAGCTCTCGGCTCATGTATGCTAATCATCCCATGCACAGTAGTGCAGCATGCAAATGAAGGTACATAGCGATTCATGAAGTGGTGCAGGCATAGCGTAAGCATACAGAAATGTAAACCAAAAAAAACGGTTTACATTTTTCCAAACAGAACATCGGAGCCATGAAAGCGGACCAAACTTACGTATTACAAAGTTAACATATGTCAATGGCTAAATATACAGCCAATGGCATAAAAAAACATGCACAACACATAAAAAATAGCATTTAATGTCATGGCCACACTAACGCAAAATACAACTGCAGGACATGTGTGCGCAAATGGAACACAAGGAAAATATATACAGATGTCATAAAATTGCAATGTAGCACAAATCATGATTTTACCATAATAGTCAATGGTATGCATGCTACACCACAACCAAGCTGCAAGGGTTGCTAAGAGTCTGTGACAGTGTTCGGTGCAGTAACTATGAATTAGTAGTCAATGCCATGCAAATGAGGCAAGTAATACTGAATCGCAAATGTCTCACCAGCCTAAGGATGTACCATATGGTGCAGCGCTACAACACCGAGGAGTAGTCTGGAGGTATACGTGACATCAGCAGTGGGGTGTGCCACCGTAGCTGTAAGCACATTGGAGCATTGCAAATCCGGGTTGCCCATTGCTAAGCAAAGCTGCAGGATAAGGGTGTGGATGTAGGCATTGCTTTACTTAGCTGAGAGCACACATGGTGCCTGAAAGCTCATGTGTACGTGGATGACAACGTGCTCGAAACCCGGTAAGCGACCACACGCGGCGCGCACCACAGCTCAAACAGGAAGGTTACGAGAAGACAATAAGGAAATGCCGCAGTAGGGTGATTGGAGTACAACTGAGTAATTAACACCTATTAACTCACAGTGGGTCATTGACTGCAGCTAACAAGACTGCAAGTAGCAACCTGCAGAACAGGATAGGGGAGGTGTCGGATTGCAAAGAAATGAGAACTGTCACCGCAGAGCAAAGCGAACCTGCAGTAGATCGGCTGTAGAACACATTTCGCAACACAATCATGGTTTGGGAAAGTACAAAACAAGAAAGCAAGCTGCTGGATGCATGCCCGACAATGGGAGGGGAATCGTTAAGAAAAGTGAAGGCAAGGGCAACAGGTGATCCACGGCAGCTAAATGTCATTCAACACCAAAGGCACCACAATAGCAGAACCTGTGGTAAAACACATAAGTAAGATACCCTGCAGCTCTGATTGTACAAACACACCCTATGACATCATCAGTGTTCAAAGCACAATAGTATAAAGTGTGAAGGCACCTCACACACACTCGTGTATTCCCAAACACTGCACCATCGGTGTAAACAGACGGGGAACTTTTACAATGTACATGTTGGGAGCTGCCATAGCTGTGATTCATCACCATGTGCTGGAGACTGAAGGTGGTGTGGAGGATGATGCTGACAACCACCTCAGGCCCCAGAGGAGGAGAAGAGTGTTCAGACCAAGGGTAACCTACCAGGGGTTACATGATCTGGAGATAGTAGAGCGTTACAGGGTGGACAGGGACATCATACAGCAAATTGTTGAGCTGTGCCAGCCATGCCTCAGATCCAGAAACAACAGAGGGGAACCTATCACAGTGGAAATGAAGGTATGTGTAAGCTTCAGAATACTAGCCACAGGTACCTTTCAAAGGCCAACTGGAGATATCATGGGGATCTCACAGGCATCAGCATCCAGGGTACTCCACCAGATCCTGGATGCCATGTTATCACATGCCAATGAGCATATATACTTCCCCCGAACTCAGGAGGAGTTGGCCAGCAATATGCGTCTCTTCCACCATGTGGCAGACTACCCAGAGGTACCGGGTGCAATAGACTGCACACACATACATATCAAGTCACCACCCAGTGAGCATGGTAGGCGCTATATAAACTGCAAGGGAAACCACTCCATCAACTGCCAGGTCATGTGCAATGCCCGGGGCATTATCACGGATGTGTGCGCTGGCAGCCCTGGAAGCTACCATGACTCCCACATCTGGCATGCCTCACAGCTGTATCAGGTATTTGTCAGGGGGGACATCCCATATGGCCACCTTGTGGGGGATGCTGGCTATGCACTGGAGCCATGGATGATGACTCCCATCAGAAATGCACACACATCCATGCAAGAACACCATAATGAGGCACACGCACAAACCAGAATCATCATAGAGCGTGTGTTTGGGATGCTGAAATCACAGTTCGGTTGCTTGGACATATCTGTTGGAGCCTTGCAGTACTCTCTAGACACATGTGCCCACATCTTCATAGTATGTGCCATGCTACATAATATGATCCTGCGGAAACAGCTGCAGCAGGGACATAATGGTGAAGGCCCTCACAGCCCACCGCAATTGCCAAGGGCATCACAGGCACAGAGGGATTCAGACCACGAACACCCTGTGCCAGCCCCAGTAGGCAGATGGAGGTGTGCCCAATATGCCCATGCCTTGGCAAAGAGGGAACGTATAGCACATACACTGACAGTGTAGGCCCCTACGGACTGACACACTTCTCCACCTGCACACACAGTAAAATGGATGGCACACACACATGACCACCTGTAAATTGTTATGTATAGGTGGTCTACTGTGGGAATCCTACATAGGCAGCCCTCAACTATTGCACACACAACAGCTATTGGAACAAGGTAAGTCAACACCTGAACAGTAAGCAAAGCTAACAGCATGTGTTGATACTGTATGTATAGATTCCTAGGTGCATTGGTAGGTACATGCCTGATTGTCAGAGGCCATTCATCAGCCTAGACAAAATGTGTCTGCTGTCACCACCCCATCAATTAACTAACTGTCCCTCTGTGGAGCAGAGCCAATTGCGGGATCCCTGGGTGTAACCACTGTTCCCCACCCACTCTGCAAGGATTCCCTGGTGTGTTAATGAGGGGCTCCATATAATGTAATCAGGGATGTAGTTCCAAAGCATGGGGAGTACCCATGACAGGTATCCGTCACCCCAGCATTCTCCAGTTATGGTTGTGGCAAGGTGTAGCACATTACAGTGTGTGGCTCACTGTGACATGGATTCCCATAGCTGGAGCACATCCATTAAACATCACTTGGACATACCATTAATAGGTATCATCCATATGTAAACTAACTGAGTTACAAATTTGTTTACAGTATGGAGGAACAGCCATTGTACAGTCCACATACAAAACACCATAGCACTTGTACATATCCAAGATGCCCCAGTGGTAAAGCCACTGACTGTGTCGTGAATGTTCCCGGGTCCACGACCTGCAAGGGCTGTTACGTAATTCCGATGGTATGAATAATGGATGTTGGATGCAGGTCATTAAAGCATGTTTAAGCACATGTTAGCGGGTTTATGCACCGGCAAGTGATGGTAAGCATAGTTTAAACATGACTACATGGATATGCGCAAAACAGGTCTAAGCTTTGCTGAATATCGTGCAGATCATGATCAAAGATGGCCAGAACAGCTGAAATCTGTGTTATTCACCCTTGTACTAATAGTACCTGCTCTGAGAGGTAAAAGGACCACTGCCAGGAGTAGAACACGCAACCATGTACACAATCACCTATCACTAAGCTACCTGAGATGTACCAATGGCAGGTGTGTATTGTGACAGGTTAAAACACAAAAGGGCGGAGTTCAGGAAATAGTATATACACCGCCATGTACCCAAAGAAAGGTGTGTTCACTCTCCCTCTCTCTCTCTCTCTATATATATATAGAGATAGAAAGGATGATAGCGAGATATATGTCGATATATACGGATATGCATATATCTGCAAATATATAGATAGGTTAACAACTTGTACACAACCATGGAGGTACAAATAAATAGGATACTACCAACTACTGAATGCTTTACATACCGACACGCCTAATCACGAGGCTTAAAGACCGAAAGGCCATTGTACCGGAACACTAGAACCACGAGTACTATTATCACGATGTTAAGGGACATTTAGTTATTGCTGCTGGTGCTGCGTTCCAGGTAGGTACTGTGTTTAAGTGTGTTTCTGATTGCTGTAGTGTGTGTAAGTGTGTGTTCTGAGTGTGGTGTGTGTTTTCATGGGACTGTAATGTGTGTGTATGTGTGTGTTTGTGTGTGTGTGTGTGTGTGTGTGTGTGTGTGTGTGTGTGTGTGTGTGTGTGTGTGTGTGTGTGTGTGTGTTTGCTTCATGTGTCTGTTCGTGCTAACTCGGAGGTAGATTATTACAGTAGGTGTGGTCATAGCCAGCCTACGGTAGGCATAGGCCAACTAAGCAGCTGCCTAGGGCACCGCTTTAGTGGGGGCACTTTACCAGTATTTATTTGGTGTAGGTAGACCAGGATGGGGGCACTGGGTGGTGTGGTGGAGGGTGCTCTTGTGCCCTTTGCCTAGGGCACCAGTAGACCTAAGGCCGCTCCTGGGTGTGGTGTGGGGGTGAAGCCACCCACATGGGGTGTGTATGGGGCATGGCCACCTGGCCATATGTAGTGTGGGATGGTTTGTTTGGATGTGATGAGTAGCAGTGTGTCTGTGTGCGTGTGTGTGTTCTGTGTTTGTGTTAGTTCCAGGAGTTTGACTGTTGCGAGTTTGAGTGTTCGGTATTGTGAGGTTTGGGAGTCTGTGAACAGTAATGTGGTTGTTGGACGTGTGTGCTTCCTGAATCCGTGGGTATGCTGTATACAGCAGTTGAAGTTTTCAAATATGTGCACAACATGGACCATAGCAATCATAAATTCCGCCATGACCAAATGTTATGAACAAAGGATATGGAGACTATATTATAGCAACAACCCACACCTGGGTGTGGGTAATGTTGGATTTACCCATGGTTGTCTTTGTTTGGCCACTCAGGCTTCATCCTCATTAACAAACCATACCAACAGCGGGTAAATTCACCATTGCCGACACCCAGGCATGGGTTATTGCTATAATACACTATGACTTGAGTTAAACATTCGGTTAACACCTGTCCCACTTTGCGAGGGGCAGTCTCTCTATGTGCAGTAGTGTCCTGACCAAATTGAGTAAAAATACCAATGTCCTACAATCTCGAGAAGTTCCTCATGTTCCATAGTGAATATAATGGTTGCATAAAATAGTCATCTGTATCTACCATACCTACATGTAACAAGAAACAGGATAAGCAAGTAAACCGCTACAAGAGTATAAGCTTTTATATAGGCATATATGTAAAGTTCTATACTTTCTACTGACCGTGGGTATGTGTCTGCCTCTAAAATCCAATGTGTATCCTGCAAATGTCTCACTATGGCCATTTGAAAAGGTGGCAACCCAAGCCAAACAGGTTCAGTCACAAACACAACTCCAATGAGTGCAAATATCTGTGACAGAAATACACAAGACAGCTTTCATGTAGCAACATTTCGTTACATATCGATGTATTTACGGAGGGATTGAAGGATCAACATCACCTGCATGCTATATAGGAACCAATTAACAATGGCTTAATGAATAAGCCTGCAATAACCATAGTATCAGTCTTCTAAATGATAGGTCTTCAATTAGGGAAGGAGTCCTCACACACATATGGAATATGTATAAATGCAGTCCCCACAAACCTTTATCTGCTATGTACACCCACCTACATCTCCCCTACACCTGAAACAATTGCAATACAGACTGTAATAACATCACAAACATCCACTCACTCAATGACATCTGCAGAAGCCATAACATACCTTGTAAGAGACACACTGTAATGGTGCTATGTGAAATCGTTGCTGTTGTACAATGGAACAGACGCCGATGTTACAGGTTTTGTTTGCAATAGTCTCGTATCAGATGGTCGAGATAACAGCTACACTTACATGTAGAACCTCTAGCCATCACACACAATCCACGGGGGACATGAAGTTAAAATATCTCTGTGTCTCTCCATATAGCAGTTGCAATTCATCATAAACAACACATCCAGGCCATCTTCCTTGAAGGTAGGGCAAAAGGACAACGCCCAAGTGGAGTATTCAATTATACCCCACTGTTGCCATGTCATTGGCTAATGGAGTAGCTGCACAGCTGATGTGCATGTAATCATCCACTCCGGAACACCAATTGGTGGCAGGATACCACATGTTACTGGTATCTACGTATAAAAGGATGGCTTGCCATACATTCAAACCGTATGCACATACGAGAAAACCGTTAAAACAGAAAAGGAGTAAGACTGATATTTTCATAAACTCAGACTACTAAGAAGGTATGTAGAACACTCAGTATGTTAGTGTATGTAGTGCCTGTTCTGTATTAATGAAAGTGTACGCAATGCATATAGTGGGAAAACGTATTATGTAGTGATGTATTGTTGAGCATAGTAACGCTTGTAGAAATTGTGTGTACTGCTGTGGGCCACAAGGTAAACACCTCATACACCACAAGGGATGCTACATAAGGGCTTTAAACACAACAATTCCACTCCAGCCACTGTCAGTGGCAGGGTTTGTCCAGCAAGTACGTGCCATAACAGGGGATAGTATATGTTGATATACTGTAACAGTAGGCATAGGTATGGGCGAATAACTGAGAATAACATGTTTAAGGTGGTCCTGCTGTGCAATTATGCTTTGCATTATGGGATATTGTTGCAAAAATGTGAAATGTACAGTATTGTAGGTAGATATGTCAAAAATTTTACATAGCATTACTGTTATATTATGCAAACATCAGGTATGTCTATTGGCATGTACAATACACAATAACAGGATACATATGGCTTGTAGTCCCCAGACAGTGTAACAGCATGATAGCTAATTAAAATGGAAGAGCTACTCAATTATCCATGCACAAAGGGCATGTAATAGCTTCATAGGTTCATAGTTAGGTGCTACGCTGTCTGGCCAAGTCCATTTGTAAGCCCAACTACAGTGTTTTCACTTGCAGCACCTCCCTAGGTTAGTGTCCTGTGCCTGTGAACAGCAAAGCCATTTTTTCCTGCACCTGTGTACAGTAGAGCCACTGCAGTGATCCCTGGCGTACATGTCTGTCTTCATTCCACCCATCGAGGTATCTCTTGAAGAGTGCTAGTGAGGGTCCCTGCCTGATGTACATAGGAATCATGTTCCAAAGCATGGTGAGTGTCCGGTTCAGGAATGTATCCCTCCAGCATGTCCTAGTCATCGTTGCGTTTGGGTACATATCCCAGAGCATGTTGCTCTCAGTGACTTTTGCTTATGTTGCTTATGTGGAACATATCCATCAATATTGTTTTGGACATGGGCCTTGTATGTTCAGCAGAGATCACCTCTGAATATGCAGTATGCAAATGAGTACAGTTGGGGTTTCTGGAGTTAGGCTGCATACGTCATCCTTCGGAGGTCAGTAATCCTCTTGGTGTGTTAATGTTGTGGTATTTAAAGCCATTGCTGTTGTCTCGTAAGGTACACCCCAAATGGGGTGTTGTACCCTTTAACGTGTTTCATAAGTCAAGAGTAGAAAGGTACAATGGCTGCCTTTGTTCCGGCTACAAACCCATTACAGATTAGGGTGGCCACGTAGAAGGATATCCATGCCACCTTGGCAATATGGTTATCAAAGGAGTGGGTGCTATCTACTTGTGTTCTAAGATCCCTTATAATGTCTTATGTATGTAGGGGACAACCCCCTATGTGATAGTCAGTGGGTGATTGGTGTAATCCAAAGGGGATGTCTATGCACCTTGTGGCATGCAGCTTGAGGCCATGTTATCGACACCAGGTATCCATCGCAGTGACACCCTCATGGAGGGTGTCTGTATCAGCTGGGGGATCAATCATGGCCCCTAGTTTGCAGTCATCTGCAAACCTATTCTGGGTAAGTCCTTCTGTGCTAGCCTGTACCTCAGAGAAGCATATACCGAACATGAGGGGCCCTATGACCGAGGACTGGGGTACGCCAATTGTAACTGATATACAGTAGGAACTAGGGTATGCTACCCTCACTGTGTGGGTCCTGTCCATGAGCCACTTTGCATAACATCTCGTGACGTAGGGGTTGATGTGCAGGTGGATGTGTATGTTGACAATACCAGAATGGGGAACGGTGTTGAAAGCCATTGAGAGGACAAGGTAGGCTGTGTGGGCCTCCTTACCCTCATCTACTACCTTGGTAACTGTCTCAAAGGACACCACCAGGTTTAGGAGTCATGGTCTGGCCCTAACAAATCCAAACTGGGTGGTATCAAAGGTTTGGAGGCCACCAATGTCTCTGTGAATGAGTTCCATGATGATGTGCTCCATAGCCTTGCAGAACAGTCTAGTCAGGCATATAGGGCAATAGTTCCTCTGGTCCATTGTGGCGCCACCTTTGTGGAGTGTGATAACTGTTACTGTGCACCATTCAGGGGCCACAATGCCTGATACAAGGCTATTAGTGAATTTGGTGCCCAAGTGGGGAGCCATTTCATTCTGAGGTTTGCGTAAATCGCAGCCTGGGATGTTGTACAGTCACATGGATTCTGTGTTCCAGGCTTTAGAGAGTGCAGCTTGGAACTGCGTAGTTGTGACCGCAGGGACTCTGCATTGTTCCTGTATAGATTTGGGCCCTTTAGGGTATGAGAGGCATGTAAAGTTAGCACTGAACCTATCTGCCAGGATGTTGCCAATATCAGTCGGTTCTGTAATGTTCGTGCCTAACCGCTGTATGTCAGAGCATATGTGGGTATCGCCATCGAGAGTAGTGACATACCTCCAGAATGCTTTGTGGTAGTCCTTGGAATGAGTCACCGTAATGTTTACATAGCTAGCTTTGGAGGATGTGATAAGGGATCTCAGATTTCTACTGAGGCTGACCAGGGAGCTAACCCACCCATGGGATTGTACTCTACTTTGCAACGGTCTCCACCTTCTGTTGTACATTAGGTCCATGGCAGTGAACCCCCAGAGTAGCGTCCGTTATCTGGTTGGTACCGTCATGGCTCTATTTGGGATAGCATGATCCATGCAGTCGTGTAAGTGCTAATGAAGTGCAATTGTGTATGATTCAGCGTTTGCAACTATATTGTCCATCTGCACAGGTGTCATGACATTTACTACTGCTGTCATAAGAAGCCTGAAGTTGGCTTTGTAGAAATATTGTACTGTGTTTTCCGTGAAGGGTGGGGTGCCAGGATGTGGATTACAAGGGTGATCAGCATTCATTTGGATCTGACCAACGAGGGAATAACCCCAGGTGTGGAACACCAGTCACACATGTTGGTAATGTCCAGGTCTAGGATATTGTTGGCCCTGGTGGTGGTGTGGATAGGTTTATCCAGCTGTTTGGAGGTTATGAATCCCAGAAAGCGTTGGCCTAATGTCTCGGTACATGAGTAGGTATCCCAGTTAAGTGTGGGGTAGTGTCAGTCTCACATCAGTAGTTCATGTTTGAACACTACTTTCCAGTACACCAAGAAGTGAGGGCCGTTAACTGTGGGGTATGGTGTGGAATCCGTAGCAAGCTACAATTTGTATAGCAGTTATGGCCACAGTTAGTTGCACTTGGATTACCTCTGATGCATTGTGCTAAGCAACCAGCCTGGAGGTGTGTACATCCTTGTGAAATATGGACACACCTCCGCCGTGGCTGTTCCGGTCCTGGTTACATGACTGAAAGGTGTGGTCTGAGTAATAGCCTGTTAGTGCAGGGGTGCTCTCAGGAGCCTAGAAGCAGGTACCATTCACTGCAGAGATATCGAAGTGGTCCATTACAAGGAGTGCCTCGGGTGAGTGCGTTTGAGATGAAGATGTCAAACATTGAGTAACATTACCCTCAGGTTTTGCTTGCCTGTTCCTGTTATGGTGGTGAATATGTTATTTGAACTGTGTCTAAAACAGGCACTATAGGAGCAGCAAGAGCCTTAGACATTTTCCATAATCCCAGGGTGGACAGGTGCAGGTCATCTGTGCCAAAGCATCATGTTCTGTCAACCATGTCATTCAAGGCAGACAGATGCTGGATACCCTTGGAATGACACCAGAAGCATAGCCAACTGTTGAAGTGAATAATTCAGTCGTTGTACTGTGTTATCAGTCTGGACGAATGCAGAATGCTTCTCAGGGCTAGGGCGATACCTGCCTGGGCTACAAGATCAGAGAGCTATTGCATGTCTCTGTACATGTAGTCCAGGAAGTTACATCTCAGGGCATTCACACTAACATGGAGAATGACAGTCATATTGTACCTGTTGAGGAGTGACCTGAGTGCATAGGTTATGTTGCAGATCCTGTTACCCAACAGCCAGCTGAAAGTGACTATCACCTTGTGTAGCCTGCTGAGTGGGACATCAGTGTGACCACGCCTATAGAGTCACCTATGACTAGTGTGTTGGGTATGTTATATCACCCTATTGGCTGTAGTTGATGGGAACACATGAGTCTGTGGGCTATAAGTAATTGGTGTTGTGGTTGGTGATGGGGGCTGCCTGCATTTCTGCTTCAGAGTCCTCTGTTGCCTACACAGAGTAGTATTGAGAGGCTCCGCAAATGTTGTAGTCTTACTATGTGTGGCCTGTGGTGGTGGAGATCTTGTGAGACTATGTGATGAGTGTGGTGTGGTGCAAACGTTTAACATCCCCACATGATAGTCAGGTTCAGTCTGGGTTGGAGGGAGCATTACCTCCAGCATGGCTACATATGTGCATCTCCCACAGGTTGTAGTGTCGTATGTTAGGAGGTGAGCATTGACTGTGTACACGTGACAATTGCTATATTGCCTCAAGATGCCCATATTCATCATATAGACAGGCAATAACACTGGGAATTGACACTTGGACATGCCTGAATATTCAACTATTTCTCACTAGATATGTGAGGTAAGTGTGTACAACAGCTGTTTTACTCTAAGCAAGCTGGAAATGTAAGTACAAACAGTGTTTACCTGTAGGAAATGAGTAGGATTGAGTGCTATAGTAATTAGTAGCTCATGAAGTGCTTACATGTTCTGAACAAGTGCTGAGCATGAATAAGCAATACAGATAGTTTGTCGGGTAACATAAACTCACTGCCCCCCCAACAGGTACACAAGCACATATCCATGAACACTACAGAGCCCCTGTAACCATAACTATGATGGTACAAGGTGCACTCAGGCTGCATGTGACCTGTCCACATCCCTGGTTGTATCATACACATATGTCAAAACAGTTTGCTCTACACATACACATCATGTAAAACATAGGTTCATGTCAGTCTGTGAAAACACTGAATGGTGCACACCAACAGTTATCACAACCCACAAAGTGGAGACACCACTCATAATGGGAGGCACTGCACTATTACCCTGCTGAGTCTGGTCTGAAAGTCCATGAACCTTAATCAACGTATATGTTGTTAACAGTACAGATGTAGATGACAGTACGGATGATTTCACACTGCATATCATACCTGTGACAGGTCATAGGACATCATCACCCATACTGTGTTCCACTTACACTCAGTATACTAGATGTACCTTTGTATGTCACAGGAGTGTTCTGTCAGTGGCCTGTTGACAGAACCAACACTACAAAAGGTGTCCGAGTGACATGTCCATATCACACCAGTGGCAGCTACAGTAAAAAAGGGTTAATGTTTTGTATTCCCCCCTCATTGTAGCCCATACCACACAGGAAAATGGGAGGCATCTGTGTATGTAAGTATGTGAATGGCCATGACCTAGGAGCAATAGCTGACTCAGTGTTGTGGATAACCTACAGAATGGGCTTTGTGGGTGAGGTGCGTGACATATGTGCACAATCTGACAGCTGCATATTGCATTGTCACCGCTAGGTTAATGACCCTGTAACCATGAACTACCACCTAGGCAGCAGTCAACATAATGGACACTGTGTGTAAGGGATGGTGCTGTGCAGTTAACTTCCCTGAGCTAGTGACATCACCAGGCTTATTAGGTAGTCATAAGAGGCAACCCTAGTCATGACAGGGTGTCATCCATGAGCATGGAGATCATTATACAGTCATACTCATCACTCAAATGACCAATATCGGATCACATATCACCTTTAAGGGGTATTGCCCATGCTTGGATGGGCGACACCAGCCTTCACAATCCTCATCTCCACTATGCAGCATGCTGCCTACCCTGCATAAAGACATGTCCAACACTGTGATGTTGGACATGCTACACGTACATATCCTGATCTGAAATACATACATCATGGACAGCCACCTTCCTAGCACAAGGATCGCCACATGCTGGACAGATCCCTGTGCCATACACGTTACATACTCCTGCCATACTATGCAACCCTGTCCAGCAAAGCTGCACATTTCATCTCTGTCAGACATGGTGTGATGACCGCATGGTAGATGTATCATTAACTGTCTGGATCAGTTATGTGGCACTGATTCACCTGGCAGCGGGAACATGGCTGTCGGATACAGCTAGAAAACCTTACATCCTATGCTCATACATGGCCCAGGGCATACACACTACTACATGACCTTGACCGATGCTATAGTTGATAACCATCCCTGCAAATAACATCAGACTAGCCATTGTCCCATGTGTATCACATGTGCAACACAAGCGATACATGGCAAGATGTTGAACTGCTGTACAGTGCCGTGTAGATGTATATGGCAAAACACATGCATGTAAAGGTTTCTGTGCTCATGTCTGCATTGTCACAGGTCATGTCCATTAAGGCAGTGTATGTGTTGATATGTGATATATACACAGCATCAAGTTCAATAGCATTAATGTGGACACATCCAGGCATGTGCTGATAGGTAAGAACACCAGTACAGGCAAACAGACATACCCACATCAAGACAGCATTCACATGGAGTATGAGCAATGTAATGAGGTGACACACATATATGGTGATAATATCCAATCCCCATTGGGTGTTACATGTGTGTGACACAAACATGTCAGTGGTGTCAGTGTCATGAAGATTTGCAAAGACAACAGTTCATATGTACTAAATGTAATACACATGTATGTGCAACTGTATCTCTGTGCACCTCTAAGATACTGTGACCTGTCTCCATCATTATGTCTTCCAGAAATGCCTCGATCAAGACAGCCAGTTTATAGCCACTTGGAGGATGAGACCCTCATACCTTACCTCCAAGATAACTATGAGGTATTGTTCAGCCATGTGCCACAGCATGCCCAGCAGCATGATGAACTGTGGCAAGAACTTTGCAGGAGGGTTAATGATGTGGGTGGCCATAACCGCACCTACCAGCAGGTGCGCAGACACTGCATGGACCTGATCAGACATGTGAAACAGTGTATAAATGCAATCGCCAGGGAACAAGGTACAACAGGTGGTGGGCCAGCAAATCATTCCCCACTCACAAGTATCGAGGAGCTACTGGCCAACCTGGGGATACCATCAGAACAGCATCCACAAACTCTAGCTGCCATCGTGGAGGTGGGTGTCTCCCAACCACTGAGCCTGGAGTTGCCTGGTAAGTCACTACTGCACATATAACTATTATATCCCATTTAGTTGCATGTGTCACTGTACAATATGTAATGTAACATCATATGCAAGGTATGTTTGCACACATGCCGCATACTATAGTATGCTACCCTGTGTATGCACACATGTGCATACTCCTATTGTACTGGTGAATGTGTTAACATGCACATTGCACCCTGTAGCTGTCATACATTTATGGATAATGATCATACTGCTGTGTCACCCCTCTATAGCTACCTCTGGCATGCCACAGAGACAGCAGGCCATTGCAGGTGAGACAGTTATCAGTATCAGGCATGTTAATGCACAGATCTATTTGCCATGTGACCAGTTAACACATGTACACATAATATATGGTCCAGTCAGAATATACAGATCACATCCTTAATCAATCACACTGGCTACGCATGTGCAATACATACAAGTTAAATGAAACACCAACATGAAACCACAGAAACTGTCATTGCTAGATGTGTGGACAGCTGTGCATACAACAGTGGAGGTGTTGTTCAATGTAGGAATATGTACTATACATCAGAACAACACATGTGGGGTACTCAAACAGTACTACATAGTGAGCTGGAGTATGGGCAGCCCACAGGATTCACCATTGTGGAATATGCCCCTGCAATGAGTGCACACATTGTGATGTGCCATCTGACATGTCCATGACATGTAGTGGTCCGGCTGCAACATTGTCTCACTATCCCATAAAACATACCCCACATACCAAACATACAACCCTTTGTCTGCATAAACCTGTGGACAGTGAAGTATCTGACATCTATGGGTGTATTTCATATGAGACAGCACAGACATGTGCGATAGACGGCCATGAAAAACATTTGGCCAACACATGTTCACACATGGCCATGGAGGATGGCCAGAGACATGTAACAACACACAGTAGATGTGTATGTGTGTACACCCTGTTGTACATTGGCTACACATGGTCCAACTATAGCCTTTGTTGAATGGTTATATAGCAGATGTGGAACACTGGACATCCTACAAGCCTGTGCACAGCATGTGGAGGTGTCACTTAATTCGACCACATAAGATGTGTTGAACATCATGACTGTGTCACAGCATGACAGTAGTCACCTGTACAGCATCCACATACATACACAGACACCACATCAGGCCACAGATACAGTACATTTCCCTTGCTGCTGTTGGACATCACTGTCAGCCGTGCACCTCATGTGTGTGTACATAAATGTCATGTGGGACATGATGTATTGACAAGTCTGCCATGTATGGACACTGTTGCCAGGCAGCTAAGAAATGTTAGCAGTTGTGCAGGCATGTCATCCGTATGTCCTTCGGTGACCTGTCACACATGACACATCATGGTTTAGTGTGTATACACCTCAGTGACGTGGGTCACAATCCACAGTATTTATGTATTGTGTATGCACACAGTCATGGCTATGCACTGTGTGTAATCCACACTGTATAGCAATAGAGACACCTCATGATTCCATGCAATGGCACTGTGTCTGTACTTCACACTGTATAGCAATATAGATGCCTCATAATACCCTTCAATGGTCATGCACATCTGCTAAAAGTGCATTTTATCTGTAGGGCATACAGACAACACTGCAATGTGACACCATTACACCACTGTACATGTGTCAGGACACCATTGTGTCAAACATGTATGCATGTCAATGCACACGCCAGCAGATTATATGTCATACTACATGTTAATGTCAAGGTCATATGCCTCACATCAGCCATGTGTACTGTTAACCTGTGCTGCTCCACATGGTGTAACACCGGGATGCATGCTTATTACCATGATTGTGTGAAGCATGGCTTCTGCTATGACACATGCTTGCTGTTGTGTGCAACCCAGGGATGTATGATAACTACCACTATTAATGTCTGAGCTGCATGCCATCTGCTGTATTACATGCATGTTGCATGCCTTCTGTCAAATCACATGCATGGTGTGTGTGTGTCTGTGCATCTGTGTGTGTGTGTGTGTGTGTGTGTGTGTGTGTGTGTGTGTGTGTGTGTGTGTGTGTGTGTGTGTGTGTGTGTGTGTGTGTGTGTGTGTGTGTGTGTGTGTGTGTGCGTCTGTGTGTGCGTCTGTGCATGTGTCTCTATTGTAATGTAGAGTCTTTGTTTGCCTTCACAGGTGATGTAGGTGCATTACCCTCCTGCGGTCCATCTGATGTTAGTGTCCCCACAGACTCTAGCAGTGATGATGAACATATGCTTGAGGTACAGGCAGGGTTGTCAGGGCTGAATCTGTGCCATTGGTTGCCATTCCACCTATATCTCCCTCTTCCCCGCACACAGTTCTCATGCCAACACATACCCCATCACCAGTGGCCATAGAGGAAGGACAGTTAGCGTGTGTTAGCTTGGAACAGGAACGTGTGGTGGCTACGGAAGGTGTGTATTCACACCATGGTGTCAGTCAAATGACTGCAGATGTGCCACACAGGCATGTGGCCAGTGCTGCTCGTAGGAGGACCTCTGGCCGACATGTACCTGCAGGACAGAGCGCTGCAGCTGGTGTCACCAGAAGCATGTTTCAGACTGTAATGGTGGCACAGGTACATGCTGAATGGCAGAACAGAGAAGGGCAGAGGCTTCAGAGGGCTGCTATCTGTTCTTTAAACAACAACATCCAGGCATTTGCAAATGCTCAACAGCTGATTGCTGAAGTTTTGGACAGATGATTAGGTGACATGGTTGGAATCCTTGATCGTGGCATGACAATCCGCGAGCGTGAGCTGTCTGTGCCGGAACATCTGGTAGGAGTGAGGCGTAGGGCACGTGGACATAGGCCAGCTAAACCACCTAGTGCAGGTTTACGTAAATGAGCTACCTCACATGCCCGCTCCCATAGTGCCAGTAGCAGCAGCAGTGCAGCTGGTGCTGTGCTGTCCACACCAGGACACAGCAGGCCACGTGGACGTGGCCCTGGATGGTCCCAATGGGGACACAGTTCCAGTGGACATGTGTCATCAGACAGTACCCAATCTGTACCTCTGCCTGGTAGTGCCCGTGCAACCCCTGGCAGGCACAGGTCACGTGGCCGGGGCCGGACGCCGTGAGCGTAAATCTTGGTCTGTACAATCTGGAGCTGTCAATAATACCCCTGTGTAGGCTGGACACATGACAGAACTGTGTGCACACATACATGCACACACCAAAAACATCTGTAGGGCACCGCAACACTCACATGCATAACAACCACACATGGCCAATTAGATCACAGGCCCTAACCCACATACATGATGTCATCCACTGGTGCAGCCTAGGCCCCTGGCAAACATTATCACCCTGTGCATATGATGATGCCTTTGCCGCATCCCTGTCATCCACACCATCGGTGCATGGACAAGATCATATGGGCTGATGCAAAGGGTGAACAGAATAGGGAGATAAGTGTATATTACAATTGTTGTGTACTGTTGACACACAGCAGACATACCATGTAGTACAGGTTTAGAATGCATTGTTTTATGTTCACAGTATGTGTCTTGGTAAAAGCAGTAACAGCATGTTGGTAATGATGCCCTGCTTCCCTCCTTAAGGTCTAATTGCATGTGCCATTAAGTACCAGTGTTTGCAGTTTTCCATGTGTAAATGTGGAATACTCACAGGCATGTACGGCAATACCAGCATGCTATACGTAGCCTCAACCTCACTGTTAGAAAGGCTGATGTTCCAAAGATGTCTACACATCTACTGATCCAGGAGCATGTGAGCTGTGTACTAAGCTACAGTGGCTAGAGACGTGACATCCATACCGGGTGACATCACAGGTACAGTTACATGGTGCAGGGGGTTTACACAGCAGTCTAGCTGATGTCAAGGGTAGAGGCCATTTGATAGCATGAGGTCTCACTGTGTAGCAGTAACACATATTCACATTACAGGATGAGAACACACAACTACACACACACACACACACACACACACACACACACACACACACACACACACACACAGGTATTCGCACACATGTATTCAGACACAGTAACACGCCCACACTCAAGGGGTCAACGACACTGTAACACACACACACACTTGTTAGTGTTGAGGTGAGGACCCCTGCCTATGTGGTAATCACCATTACAGTACTGTGCGCCCACATGACGCGACACAGAGAATGAACATGTACAGGTAGTCAGTAATGCCTAAGACCGACAGCATCAACAGGGTAGTAGATTGCATCACCTGGAGGGGTTAGGAGTCCTATCTGTTTACTATGGTAGCATACATCCTCTCTCCATGGACCAGACAGCCATACATACATACACACACACACACACACACACACACACACACACACACACACACACACACACACTGTGGAGTCCACAATTGAATTCACCTATGTCATGCACATACAGATAGCTAACATGTGTGTGATACACACACCACCCCTGCCTATGTCTTGCTTTCTACACTGCAGTATGTACAGATCTCTACAACAGTGTACAGGGGTGTGTAACAATTGGGATGTATTCCCCACCATACGTGGCATATATGGGCACACAAGCAAACACACATGGCAGTACTGTGAATCAAACACCTGCTATCTTATGATACGTATGACAGACATGCAGCAGTATTGCCCACATTACAATGTGTACCAATGCTACCTTCAGCAATTGTGCTGCTATGTGCACATGGGAGGACTTAAGTATTACAGGTGTCAAGTGATTTACAGTCAGTGACACCCTGACTGCTGTGTAGGTTGTATGTCTTCACCTTCAATTAACAGAAACATAGCTTAGTGTTTGCACATGTTATGGTAGGATGGCTTGTGACACACCTGTGAGCTGTCTTCAGCAAACATCCATCTGCAAAGTTGGCCCACCACTTTATGTACACACATCCATCCATACCTGATGTACATCTTACCGTACTGTCAGTATTTCACCATATACAGGTATCAATGATGGGGCTGCATTGCAACTGCATGTTGTAGTAAGACACAGATGAACTGCAAACATCAGCTACTGCACATGCATGGTAGCTGAATGCACACCACTACATGTACATGTGTGTAGGTCCTACATTCCTGTCATTTAGCCATGTTTGTATGCATTGCAATTGGTGGACATGTGTGATGACATACATGACACATGGACTGTTGTATGATATGATAGTTGTCATGGGTAACCAGTACAGAGGGAATGTTAACTCAGTCAACATTGCTATCACACCTTATGTACTGTTAGCATTCAACAGCCATGGACCTACCTTCCATGTGCATGTGTGTAATTGCTGTAGCCACTTGTCTGCACGAAGGACAGCAAAAGCTATGCTATGTACATATGTGTTGTGTGTGTGTGTGTGGGGCATGTACATATCCACAGCAGGTACATGTATGTCATATCTAAACATGAGTGTATTTACTGGTGTACAACAACAGTTATCTGTTACAGCTGTATATGACCCAGGTCCCCTGTTATGTTTACAGCTGACCTGGTTGTGAACAGTGGTATCATTGCATTCCATAACACATGATGGAACCCTGTCAGTACATGGGTAGGCTGCACAGTTGTTGTAGAGCTAGGTACAGTCTACTGGTCATGAGTAACATGGTGTTGTACTAATGTATGGATGTGTGTTGCTGGTCCAAGGACATGGTGATGTCTGATGGCTACATCCTAGAATGCGGCTTTTGACACTGTGATCTGCACCTGACACATCTGTGATGGCTTTTGAGAGTGTACTGCTCGGTACATGTGAGTGGCCTTCATGTACGTGGGGACACAACCACCTGGAGCGGTCCGTAACGGTGTTATGGCCCACATGTCTGTATCTGAGGTATACAGTGGTAGTGCTATTGTGCACAACTGAGCCTTATGCCAGGTGTTCCTCACTGCACAGATGTCAGTATTCCCCATTGTTGGATCTAGATTGGCAGCTGTGATTACGAACGCTACACATCTAGCACTGTTTAGCATACACATACAATGCAGTTGTCCTCTAGGTGTCAGGGTGTTTACCTGGTCTCAGGACATTCGTCTATGAATGGTACTATATGGGCAAAGTAGCCACTCCTGGCAGGACATCACCACGGGTGGTATTAGTGTGCCAGATTTTGACTGGTACAGCTAAGGTGATGGACAGCAGCAGACATTGTGTAGAAGACATATGTAGTGCAGCGTTCATGCTAACAATGACGACTATCAACACACTGTGCCCTTCCGTGTTTAGAATCAGAGTGCATACAAGACAGCCCTTCGCTACTAAGTGTGTGAGCATGCCCAGTGACACCTTGTGTTGGTTATGTGCCTCTAAGTGTATGGGCATGACCATTGTAATCTTGTATAGTGATAGTGGTCATCCAGGCAACATATGGCCATACCCCACTTCAGGATGGATTCCTACATTGAACACACTGGTTCACAGGTATGTACACTGTAACTGCCAGCATCCATGTCAATGTTCGCATTCCTAGAAGGTCATATTGACTGTCTTGAAAGGTGTAGTGTCTGTGGCATGCCTTGTATCTATGTAGTGTTGTAATAGTGGTCCATAGATAGGCAGTTGTCCTGCTCACACCACTGGCATGTGTTTGTCTTCGTTGGCCATGGGACAGTAATATGCTTTTAGACTGCTCACACTCCATACAATCCCTATCGGCGTCTGTTCCATTGTTGATGATGTCACCCACTTAGAAGTATGACTCTGGGAGCACTACGATCCAGTAATCTCGGTAGTGCATTCTGTAACTGCGTAATATTGAAGTGTGATAAAGTAGTTAGGTCTATGTTCTAATCCCAGCCCTGCCAAGTGTGTGCATGTGTTTCCAACTGCCTGGGGACAGAGCTAATGCTTTTAGACTTCTCACTCTCCATACAATCCCTATCGGCATCTTTTCCATTGCTGATGATGTCACCCACCTAGAAGTATGCCTCTGGGAGTGCTGTGATCCAGTAATCTCAGAAGTGTGTTCGGTAACTGCATAATGCTGTAGAGTGATAAAGTAGTTAGGTCTATGTTCTAATCCCAGCCTTGCCAAGTGTGTGTGTTTCTAGCTGCCTGGGGACAGAGTAAAGCTTTTAGACTACTCACTCTCCATACAATCCCTATCGGCGTCTTTTCCATTGCTGATGATGTCACCCACCTAGAAGTATGCCTCTGGGAGTGCTGTGATCCAATAATCTCGGTAGCACATTCTGTAACTGCATAATGCTGTAGTGTGATAAGGTAGTAAAGTCTATGTTCTAATCCTAGCCCTGCCAAGTGTGGTTTCAACTGCCTGGGAACAGAACAAATGTTTTAGACTGCTCACTTTCCATACAATCCCTATCGGTGTCTTTTCCATTGCTGATGATGTCACCCACCTAGAAGTATGCCTCTGGGAGTGCTGCAATCCGGTGATCTCGGTAGCACATTCTGTAACTGTGTAATTCTGTAGTGTGATAAGTTGGTTAGGTCTATGGTCTAATCCTTGCCCTGCCAAGTGTGTGTTTCCAGCTGCCTGGAGACAGCGCAATGCTTTTAGACTGCTCACTCTCCATACAATCCCCATCAGTGTCTTTTCTATTGCTGATGATGTCACCCACCTAGAAGTATGCCTCTGGGAGTGCTGTGATTTAGTAATCTTTGTAGCGTGTTCTGTAACTATGTAATGCTGTAGTGTGATAGAATAGACAGGTAGGTGCTCTATTCCAAGGCATGACAGGTGTGTGTGTTTGGCAGTCATATTCTATGTGTTGGTATCTGTGTGTGGCTAGCTCCAGGATGTGTTGAGTGTGTTTTGTTGTTTTCCTATGTAGTGTCCACAAATGTCATAATCACCCAAGAGACTGGGTTGGCAAGACATACACATACATTTGCCAATAGGTCTGGTGAGTAAATGTCAGCAGCCCTACTCTTACCCTTAATACAGTCTGACCCGTGTGATGCAATGAAACACACTTGCCTTGATAGTAACACCACTACATAATGCAGGTGGCACATGTGGTTTCCTTTTCATTCTTGTCTAATGCTTTGGTGTCATGTGGTCCGGTGTTGTGATATAAATTCTATATCTACGTATGTGTGTGTATATGTATATGTGTGTGTGTGTGTGTGTGTGTGTGTGTATATATATATATATATATATATATATATATATATATATATATATATATATATATATATATATATATATATATATATATATATATATATATATATATATATATATATATGGATATAGATATATATATATGTGGACATTAGCACTCATAAATCTACATGATGGTATACATGTCCTTTACTATTGAATGTCTGTGCTGGATGATCTGTACGTGATCACCTCAGATGTATTCATATCTGCCATGGCTTAGTGGTAAAGCACATCGTCTGTGGTGTGCAGGGTCCCAGGTTCTAGTTGTGTAGAGACCGGTTATTTTGTTGCTGGGAAGAA
This sequence comes from Protopterus annectens, assembly GCF_019279795.1. Taxonomy (NCBI): domain Eukaryota; kingdom Metazoa; phylum Chordata; order Ceratodontiformes; family Protopteridae; genus Protopterus; species Protopterus annectens. Next base: position 375,265,645 of record NC_056745.1, read on the forward strand.
CAAGGGACATCGAATATGGTGATAGTAAGGCACCTTTAACCAGTTGTGTGCGGATCTGAAAGACAGTAAGCAGTGGTTATTATTTTGGAGGATCAGTATGGGTCATATAACTATGCATTAGAAGACAATACTATGCAAATGAGGTTGAAAATAGTGAATCCCGTTTATCCCCAGGGTGTGATGCAGATCCCAAGAGTGTATGTGTATAGATAGCTGGGTGCAGGACTCGAATATAGGTGAAAGCATGGGGGGGTGTCAGGCATACTGTACGTACATTGGAGCCCTGTGCCTCGGGATTGCTCCTGCCTTAGCACGCCTAAGCTAGGGGTGTGTCTATACCTGCCTAGTGAAATTGGGAGGGACAACAGCAGTAGTGGAGTAGTCAAGGTGAACAAGCTGCGCAAACAGGTGATAATTAGCACAATCAGCAGATTACATGCCCAGCCTGGCCCAGAACACTACGGTAAAGTGACCAAGCACCATACACACAGGTTTCTTCCACACTCTACACCATCAGTGTATACATGCGGGGACATCTCTTGACACAATCCAACCAAATGAGAAGGGCTGCAGCAGGCAACATAGACCAACATGTGCAGGAGGCTGAGGGTGGTGAGGATGTGAATGCTGCTGAACAACCCTTAGTGAGGAGACAGAGAAGACTTTACAGACCCAGGGTAACCTACCAGGGGCTACATGAGCTGGAGATAGTGGAGCGCTATGGGGTGGACAGAGACCTCCTACAGCAGCTTGTTGAGCTGTGCCAGCCACACCTGACACATCGAACAGGCCGAGGGAAACCCATCCCAGTGGATACCAAGGTATGTGTAGGCCTAGGTATACTAGCCACAGGTACCTCCCAAAGCACAACTGGGGATATCATGGGGATCTCACAGGCATCTGCATCCAGAGTATTGCACCAGTTCCTAGATGCCATGTCACCACATGCCAGTGAGCACATACATGTCCTCAACACACGTGAGGTGTTGACCAGCAATATGCGTCTCTTCCACCAAATGGCAGACTACCCTGGGGTACTGGATGCTATAGCCTGCATGCACATATGCATCAAAGCATGAACCGGTGAATGGGGTAGGGCCTACATTAATGACAGGGGCATACCCTCCATCAACAGCTAGGTCGTATGTGATGGCCAGGGCATTATACTGAATGTGTGTGTGCTGGCTGCCCTGGAAGCTATGACGATTCCGATATATGGCATCTAACGCAGCTGTACCACACCTTTGCCAATATGGACATCCCCTACAGTCACCTAGTGGGGGGATGCTGGGTAATCACTGGAGTCGTGGCTGATGACACCCATCAGCAATGCACACACACCTGAACAACTACACCATAATGAGGCACACGCACAGGCAAGACATATAATTGAGCATGTGTTTGGGATGCTCAGGTCACAGTTCCGGTGTCTGGACACATCTGGTGGAGCCTTGCAGTATTCACCAGCTACATGCACCCAAATTGTTATGGTATGTGCTATGCTACACAATATGATCCTGCGGAAACAGTTGCAGCAGGAACAGCATGGGGCAGGGCCACACAGCCCCCCACCAATGCCAAGGCCTGTACAGGCACAGTGTGACTCGGAGGAGGAACTACCTGAGCTGGACCCAGTAGGTGAAAGGAGGCATGCACAGTATGACCTGCCCTTGGCAAAGAGGCAATGCATGGCATATGCACCGACACAGTAGGTACCCAGGGAATTTCACCCTCTCTGACTCGCACAGACAGTAAAAGGGATGCCAAACATGACACTACCTGTGCTCAGCCATGTATAGGAAGTGCACTGTGTGCATCTGACATAGGCAGCCCTCCAGCACCATCCTCAGGTCTGGCACACCCTCAAGGTAAGTCAATCAACCTACCAATTGGCAGTTGTATTAGAATGTGTTTTACCTGTAGCTATGGTATGGATGTGAGCATACAAGGGAATTTGGTGGCGAATGTTAGGGCAGCAGACAGTACACATCCATAGTGGCACCATGACATCTGTAGCACATACCGGGGTCACAATAGTAGCCAGTAGTACACAGGGTGTCCTAACCCACTGCAGGTTATGGGCTGAACATCATGTGTGTCCATACAGCCCACACAAGTCTCAAACAGCTGGACAGGTGTAGACCAATACAGACAAATGCTATACAATGGCCTCTGGATATGCCCAATGGATGACCCCAACCCCCACAGACACACACACAGACTACAGCAGGCCAGGCAGTTGGATGTAGGTTGTGAAGGCTAGGACATCTGAAACCACTATGCTGGTAATTAAAGCTAGGATCTGAAGTACACTGGTATGCCTCTAGCCAGCACATTAGGTAGGTCCACACACTGAAATGGAGTACCTGGCATACCAGTACAGTAGTAGCAAAAGTGTACAACTGTCAGCTGTGCCCCCCTTCCAACTTACACATGTGAAAGTCAGTGCTGTGTAGGAATGTGGATACCGTTGGATGTCCCCCCACGCTGTGCAGGAATGTAGCAACAGTCAATGCCACATGACCATTGGCTACCCTGCAGACACAGCATGCCACCTGTCAGTGTACAACACAGGGGTCAGCACCACAGTACTGACTACCTGGACATGTGACACATGCGATCCAGTTGACCATACTGGGCATGCTCAAACACATGAAGGTATGATGGTAATGTCAGTCGACAACATGCGTAATGGTCATACTGGGCATGCTCACACACTTAAACACAAGATGGCCAGGTCTGCAAACACCAGTGGTCCGGACATATCTGCCAGTACATTGCTATACTGTTGGATGACTGTGCTGTATGGTATGTGTGTGGTACTGTCTATTGTCTGTATATATGCCATGGTGTATTGGTAATTCAGATCAGCTGTGTGCGCAGGGTGTTGCTACCAACACTTGCAAAGGACAGTTCTTTGTTTGCGGCCAGAACAAGGCCTTTGGATACGGAGTGGGTAAGGCACATTGCAGCAGTTGGGAGTGGTTGTGCATGGGTTTGCATGGTGTTAAGCACTGCTGACCTCTGGTTACAGCTCCTTATACTTGTTTAGACTCCACATTTCTTTAACAGTGCAATACTCGCATACTGGTAGACAAACACGCTTACACCCGCTCGCTCCCTCACTTGCACATGCACCGACATTGGTGCTTGCATTTGTCACTCATGGTGGATGGGCGCAATCCCTTGTGATGCCTATTACATCGGACTACATGATTACAGTATTGGGTATGGCTGACCATTATGCGATGGCAGGCGTTCAACTGTACAGAATTGGTGGCCTGTCCAGTGACATAATCATATTATATGCGTGTTCCTCATACAATCTGCTCCCATCTGGCTGATACATGGGAACCGATACTCTGCAATGCAGACAAGTAAATGTGTTTTGGGAAACACATCTTTCTGCTGGGTCATGCTACTGCATACCTATTGTAGGTTTTCCACCTTTTAAATTGGCCGAAGTGAGACTTTAGGAGTAACACCTTTCCCACTTTGCATGGGACAGTCCCTCATTAGGCATATGTGTCATGCGAGAATAATCTAGCCATAGCAAATGTCCTGATTAGAGGACAATATTATATTCTACGTTTCTCTAATAGTTGCATGTAATGGTTATTGTATAAATGACACTTTGATATGTTATGTGAAGTAGCATAAGCAACTTGACTGCTGCTAGACTAAGCTTTGATTTGTGCTAATATGTATATTTCTGTACTATGCATGGCTGTAGGTATGTTCTGACCTGGTACGTCTGACATTTCTATGGAGCAGGTCCCACTTTGGCCATTTGGAAAGGTGGCAGCCCTATAGGACCTATATGTAGAGATGTCAGATTTGGCAAGGCAACACATACCCACAGCCAGTAGAAAATTGACTACTTCACCGGTTTGCATAAGTTAAGGTTATTCTTGTAGCATTATAGTTGCTAATACTGTTTCCTATAACATCTAGGTGTTTCAGATACAACAAAATCATTTTATGCAACCACTACAGACAATATATGAACTCTTTTCCCGAAATCACAGGCCATGTGCCGTAACATTCATTTTGCAGGACACAACTGCCCAGAGTGGAGTGTCCCTCACAAAGGTGAACAGGTGGTAACCCCAAACTATTATGCTATCATCTACCTAAGGTGGTCAGCGGAATATGTGCTTTCCGTCACTAGCAGACCTCACATACGAATGGGGGAGAATGAACACTGTATCAGGGACACTGCATAACACCCTCAGGGACACATTTAGATGATTGGTTCTATTAACCTGACACATTGACAGTCACAGGGCATATGTGTTCATTCA